>NC_088339.1:23725000-23825000 GCF_036884655.1 Musa acuminata AAA Group | reverse complement strand
GAAATGAGCTCCAAAATTGACTACCAAAGATATCATAAACCACAGCATTTAAAGCTGACTCAACCCACTCCACCTGCACGCGTGGATAAAATATCATGGTGGGGCCCGCATCATCCGCGCGACCCATACCACCTATTTACGTTCGAACCGTTTATTCGATATATTTTATATTATTTTTTTAAATATTATTTTATATTATAGAAGATTCTAATTAATTTAGTTAATAAAAATTTTAATAATTTATCATAAGATTTTAGGTTCGAATATCATAATTACCTTTTATCAAAAAAAAAAAAAAAAGAGAGCGAGAGATGAACAGCCGAATTTTGGCATCATCCCTTTTTTTTTAGCTTAATTTAATTTCCACCAGAATAGTAGATTTTTGCTGCAATGGAAGCAACCTTCTTGATCTTAATTAACTGATTTAAATTATCACAATCAATGCGTTGCATGCTTATTTTTCTTCAATTTTGTCTATTTTTCTATGAAACTATATTTCTCAGAAGCTCTCACTGCGAGCAAGCTTGTACCTTTCGGTGCTTTAATATTCGAAAAGTCGGAGGAATCTTTGATCTGTTGATGAACGCTGCAGCGTTTCTTGTTCCCTCCAACTGTTTATTCTCCCTTTTGTATCAGTCTCAATGCAAATAGGTGAGATTTCTGAGTCTTCGTCTAATTGCATGTTGGACCACATGATCTGCATCAGCCATGCAGATCTAATCAAGCAATCAGTTTTCTGTATTATACGTCCATTTGCAGTACTAATCTCACTGTCTGCAGATTAAGAACGCAATGTCTTTATTCCTGAACTCAAACCACAGCAAGTCTAAGAATCTGATGCAAGAGTAAAGATAAAGGCAGCATAATCCTTCTTTGGCTTTATCCTTGGGAGTCATGTGTTCATCTTTCTTGCAGAACAATCGATCCTTAAAGCTCATTGCGTCCATATAAGCTGAGGATTACTTGGGAGAGCTGCAAAGAGACCAATCGGTAGAAATCAAGCAAAAAGATCGAGAAAATGCTGCAAGATTGCTGGGACAATTTGCGCCAAAAGGTCATTCACCACCTCAATCTTTTGGCCGGATATGAAACTCAACCTGTCCTCAGGGGAGAGGTCGTCGTCTACCGGACCTTCGGACGATCCAATCCTGCGAAATCGACTGCTATTAGTCTCTACAGCATCACTCGAGCTGATGAGAGTAAGCGATCTCAGTAGTCTAATGGACATGTAACGAAACTTGCAGTTCTGCTACTCTTGTGCTATAGACACAGGTTTCGGCAAGCTGAGCAGGGAGGCAAGCCTTCGAAACGGCAAGAAGACGAAGCATGACGGCGTCGAAACCACGACCTACGACGTCGTCTTCTACCTCGAGGCAGATTTCGGCACTCCTGGAGCGATAGCTGTGAAGAACAGGGGACGGCGTGAGTTCTTGCTCAAATCTGTCACCTTGGAGGTGTCTGAGAACCGCTCTGTTCATTTCGACTGCAACTCATGGGTGTATCCAATCATCAAGACCAACGTCGATCGTTTGTTCTTCGCCAACACCGTAAGTTGTTCGGTACCGTTGATCTGCGCCATTGCTACTGCTAGACCAGTATCTCTGCATCATCATCTCGCCATCCATGTGTTCGATCACAGAGCTACCTGCCAAGTCAGACACCAGCAGCCCTGCAGAGCCTCCGGCAAGAGGAGCTCGCTAATCTCAGAGGGAACGGAAGAGGGGAGAGGAAGGAATGGGAACGCATATATGACTATGACCGCTACAATGATCTGGGAGACCCAGACAAAGGACTTCATCATGAGAGACCCATACTGGGAGGAACAAGGAGCTACCCATACCCTCGAAGATGCAGAACAGGAAGACCCCTTAGCAATCAAGGTACAGCGTTCTCTCCAAGTTTTGGTCACCTTCTTGATGCCAATCCCCGTCCATACTTTACCATAAGTTTACGCGCTGAGTTCTTCTCTAAGATCGGGCGACTGAGACTCGCAAGAAAATCATCAACTTGGACTTCTACGTCCCTCCCGACGATCGTTTCAGCCCCGTCAAGCTTTCCGAGTTCATATCGAATTCCATCCGAGCCATCGTGCACTTTGTGATCCCCGAAGTGAAGTCAGTGTTTGAAGGATCTATAAGGAACTTCGAGTCGTTTGGGCAGATGAGGAAGGACCTCTACAGCAGTCATAGGAGAAGCATCCTTGAGGGCGTGGTAATGGAGAAGCTGAAGGCTCTTGTTCCTGAAGAGTTCATCAAGGAAGTCGTTCGTGTAGTGAAGGAGAACCCATTGAAGTTCCCTATCCCGGAAGTCATCGCCAGTGAGCCAATTACACTATCAACCAATGTTAGGTTCTGGCAGGAAGTATCTAATGTTTGCTTTGTTGCATTGTAGCTGATGAAAACGCATGGATGAGCGATGAGGAGTTCGGGCGGGAGATGCTTGCTGGGCTTAACCCGGCAGTGATCAGATGCTTGGAGGTAGGAAGAAAAAGATTCAATCTTTGCATTTAGTAAACCGTTCTTTAATCCGGACAAGATTTAATGCAGAGATTTCCACCTGTGGGAAGAGGAGGGAAGGTTAGTTCGATCACAGCTTCGCACATCGAGAAGAACCTTGAAGGTCTGAGTGCCGATCAGGTGAGAGCTTCTCCTCCATCTAATGTTACAGCTCGTTGAACACGAAGGACTGAGCAAAATGATGAAGGTTGTTCTTCTTGCAGGCTGTGGAATTACGCAGGATCTTCATTCTCGATCACCACGACTACATAATGCAGTACTTGAGGCGCATAAACGAGCAAGGGGTGTGCGTATACGCATCTCGCACTCTCCTGTTCCTACGCCATGATCAAACCCTGAAGCCTTTGGCCATCGAGCTAAGCTTACCTGGTGACGGGAAAGGGGCAGAGATCAACCGGGTGTTCTTGCCGGCAAGCCAGGGAGGTGAAAGAGCGCTGTGGCAGCTCGCCAAGACTCATGTTGCCGTTAACGACTCCGGCCACCATCAGCTAATCAGTCACTGGTGAGTTGACCTCAAATCTAAAGGTGTCAGGTGCTGCAGTGAGCAAAGCTTCGTTCGTGTCCGTGTAGGTTGCATACCCATGCGGCAGTCGAACCCTTCATCATAGCTACGAGAAGGCAGCTGAGTGCCATGCACCCCATCTACAAGTTGCTCGATCCACACTTCAAAGACACCATGCACATCAACTCACTTGCTCGGAGTGTACTTCTGAACGCTGGCGGCATCCTCGAGATGACGATGTTCCCGGGCAAGTTCGCCTTGGAGATGTCCTCCGCCATCTACAGGAACTGGCGATTTCGCGAGCAAGCCCTTCCTTTGGATCTTCTAAAAAGGTGATCAGAGATCCATTTGAATCGCCACGATGTCGAGCTTAATTCGTTGCTCAGTGTCAAATTTCTAGGGGCATTGCCTTGGAGGACCCCGGCGAACCCTCCGGCGTCCGGCTTCGCTTCGAAGACTACCCCTACGCCATCGACGGCCTCGACGTGTGGGTCGCGATCAAGACGTGGGTCACCAACTACTGCGCCTACTTCTACCCCGACGACCGCTCCGTCGCCTCGGACGTCGAGATCCAGTCATGGTGGCACGAGGTCCGCACCATCGGCCACGGCGACAAGCGCAA
The DNA here is from genome assembly GCF_036884655.1 of Musa acuminata AAA Group. Taxonomy (NCBI): domain Eukaryota; kingdom Viridiplantae; phylum Streptophyta; class Magnoliopsida; order Zingiberales; family Musaceae; genus Musa; species Musa acuminata. The sequence continues at coordinate 23,821,360 of NC_088339.1, read as the reverse complement.
CGACGAAGACGGCTGCTGGCTTCCTCTCGACTCCGTCGCCAACCTGTCCCAAACCCTGACCACGCTCATCTGGATCGCTTCGGCGCTCCATGCGTCCCTCAACTTCGGCCAGTTCGCCTACGCCGGGTACCCTCCCAACCGACCGACGCGGTGCAGGAAGTTCATCCCGCACGAGGGGACGCCGGAGTTCGCGGAGTACCTCCGCGACCCCGACAAGTACTTCCTTGAGATGGTGCCGGACCGGTTCACGACGACGCTGGGGCTGGCGTTGATAGAGGTGCTCTCCGGCCACACCGCCGACGAGGTGTACTTGGGCCAGAGGGCGTCCTCGGAGTGGACCGACGACTCCCACGTGCTCCACATGTTCCAGCAGTTTGGAGATGACCTCCGCAAGGTGGAGAAGAGGATCGAGGAGAGGAACGGCAACCGAGGGTTGAAGAACAGATGGGGACCTGCTCAGGTGCCCTACACGCTGCTCTATCCCGACACTTCAAATCTTGGCGCCGAAAAGGGGGTCACAGGAAGAGGGATCCCGAACAGTGTGTCGATATAGCATCTCAAGCGGTCTTCCTTCTCTGCTGTCACATGCTTGGATTTGATGCAGTGGTGTGTTGAGATCTTTCCTTTGATGCAGTAATGTTTCCAGGATTTATTGTGCACGTATGTGTTGTATATATACCAATATTAAACCTCTCTCTGTTTGATAACTATTGCCATATTTAGTTCCTCCATGGATTGATTGTCAAGACCACAAAAAACGATAATAACTATAATAATAACTGTAACCACCTTAATTTCCTCGTGGCCACTCGAGTGGTTTGGGCAATGGAGATGACTCCGACGCCAACTGTCTCTGTAGGGATATGCTTTTCTTGCCACCACCTAAATAGCATCCTCCTCTATATCCTCTCGGAGAAGCGCATCTCCCTCCTCTTGCATTTACGTTGGCTCTCTCGCTCCTCATCCTATTCCTCCTGTTACCGGTTCAAATTGGCCGCGAAGGTGCCCGAGGACATCTGCTTCCTCCTCCGCCTCCTCATTTGGAAATCCACCATCTCATATTTCAGGTGCCGGCCGCGAGACTGGCGTCGTCCGGGACAGGGATGGACCCGTCGGAGCTAAAGCGGGTCTTCCAGATGTTCGACCGGAACGGCGACGGCAGCATCACGAAGAATGAGCTGCAGGACTCGCTCAAGAACCTGGGGATACACATCCCCGAGGAGGAGCTGGCGGCGATGATCGAGAAGATCGACGTGAACGGGGACGGGTGCGTGGACGTGGAGGAGTTCGGGACGCTGTACCAGACGATCATGGGCGAGCGGGACGAGGATGAGGACATGCTCGAGGCGTTCAACGTGTTCGACCAGAACGGGGACGGGTTCATCACCGTGGAGGAGCTGCGGTCGGTGCTGAGCTCGCTGGGCCTCAAGCAAGGGCGCACCGTGGAGGAGTGTAGGAAGATGATAAGCAAGGTGGACGTGGACGGTGATGGGAAGGTCAACTTCAAGGAATTCAAGCAGATGATGAAGGGCGGAGGGTTCGCGGCCTTGAGTTAGTAGCAGCCGCATGGTGGGAGAAGAAGAAGAAGAAGAAGAAGAAGAAGAAGGAGAAGAAGAAGAAGAAGGACGAAAGAAAGCAGAGAGTGACGGGGAGGTTGATGCTCTTCACGTACAGGGTTGCAGACACTGCGGAGGAATTTGGAATTCAATGAGAGAGAAGGATCGACGGGACAACAAATCAACCTGATTAATTTGGTAAAGGGGTTTGACTTTATTCAGCGTTTCTTTCAACTGCCATAATGTCAATCTTTTTTGCTTAGCTTTGACATATGTTTCCATAATTTTGGGTATGACAAGATTCTTCGTGTATTGCACATCCCTTGTGATGGATGATTGATAAAAGTTATCATATAAGCTTCATAAAATTCAATCTATTGTGGCAAAATCATCTCCTTCAAAATCTGCAACACAACAAAATGAATCTATATGTTTACCAAAAACAGAAGATGGGAGAGACCGAGGTCAAGCTCCCAATCGAGGTCTTCTACTCGAGGGGGGTTGAGTCACCCTCGACAAATTTCAGGGGTGACGTGATACCACGGTGATCCTGGGTCCCACATAAATGAGTCGACGGAACTCGCTTTTTCGATCGGCAGATCAATTAGCTACTTCGATCCTGATCCGACCCGATAAGAGTATGCGGAACCAATGTATGTTACGGATTAGGTGGTACACAAACCCGACCCGGTACGATGACCGCTTGAAAGGGTGGGAGTGCTCGTCGCGGCCCGAACCCAACTCGCAAGCCCTCAGACGCGGGCGGCGCATCCCACCCGTGCGGCCGCTGCCGCCTCCGCGACAATCCTCCGCATCGATGGGAAGCCGCTCACTGATAGAAAGATGGAATCTGTCTCATCTCCTGCACTGTGTCTCTCCTCCGATCCCGACCTGCCATCCTCCTCTTATTTCCAGGTTAGTTTGATCTCCGGCTCTTCTTTCTGCCTCCGCTTTGATCCCTACGTTCTCTGAACTCTGCTCGTGATAGGTCCCGCACCATCCTTGAAGATTTTGATCGAGGGGGAAGAATCACAGGTTCCCTGCCGCCGAGGCTTTGGTCAAGTGCTAGCCCGAGAAGGTAATAGTTGGAAACATCTGTTATGCTATTGGTTTCTTTTAATTTAGTTTGCTTTTAGTAGGACTTGTTAGTTTTCTTGAATTCAGTCATGGTCCATATCACTTGGAATGGTTCTCCAACATTTTATCCCCAATCAGTACTATCTCCATCATCGTCGCCATCTAATAAGTATTTGTTGTTCTGTCTTTTTTAAGGATTCCGCACATCCATCTCAACATCGTCATCATAATTTTGTACTTGTTGTTTTAGTTTTGAGTTGTCGGACATACGAGTCCATCTGTAGCATTGTTAAGGCTATCTGCGTGTTATTGATTTATCCGGAGCAGAGATAGAATGTTAGAAACTACATATCTGGTATTTGTTTGACTTTTGTTATTCACTTTCATAAAACTAGCATGAAGAACTGGTGACTTTTTAGTTACTGGTGAAATAGTTGGAGCAGTTCTAATGATTTCCGTAAGGTTTCTAATCAAAGTTTGGTAGGTGGACTGCCAGAATTGTGAATGGTTTTTATGCTGGTGGTTTCCGAAATATTCACACCAGTCAACCACTTAGCAATACAGGCCAGGTTGTAATGGATCCTCAAAAGGATACACAAAATGTGGTACCTGTTAATGACCATAGCACCACAAAAGTAAAGAGGAAAAAGTTGAAAGGCAGAAGAGCTGTTGTAAAGTGGCTCAAGTTCTTTAGGTGGAAGAAGAAAAAGGAGTATGAAAGAATGACCGCTGAAGAGAAGATATTATACAAAATGAGAAAGGTACACCCATTGTTTTATCTTTGCTTCATTCTGTATGATATGTACAACTTGAGAATGATTCAATATTTGCATCTTTGATTTGTTTCACATAATAAGATCATCTGATTGGTTAATATTTAGTATGATTATCGAATTGGTTAACTATTAGTAATAAATGTTCGTGCCTTTTTTATAAATAGAACTTCAACTTGACACTAATGTATTATTTGGATAATCTGTCCTCTTAATCTTGTTGCAACATATCTTGCTGTGTCACTCTTCTGTAGGTTTGTATGGTTGTAGCACATATGCCAAATGTGTAGGTTGTAGCACATATGCAAAAGTTCTCTTTCCCTATTGATGTAGTCGATAAGCAGCAAAAGAAATCAGCATGAAGCTTTTTGCTTAATTTTCTTGGAATTTCACCTTCCCACTTTGACCATCAAAAGCTTTAATTATACAAATCTATTAATTACTAGCATATCCTCTATGTAGATGTTTCTTTTTGTGTTTTCTTCATTCTATATCTGCTGCTTTTTACTGTAGTCATTGTTCCTGCTGTCAAGTTGTGTTTTAAGTCAATTATGACACATAAGAGTTACTCGCTTATTATTACTGCTTGCTGATCTTGCGAAAGAACATTTTTTCACAACTATGGTTATTTGGTTGCAGAAAATTTTTCTCAATCAAAGTCCTTAGGGTAATATCTCGGAATGCTCTATATGATTATTGGCCTGACTGTGACCACTATATAGTCTTGTGAACTGCCAAACCTCTATGTCCTTGCTTCTGCCGTATTTTGCTGAAAGAGTTATCACTAAATATGCTGTGCAGTCATCATTAATTCCATGCACGTCTCAAGAATCTACTTTCTTGCCTATTTGATCCATAAGCCTGTAACGAAGTCACCATTTTGGTTAGCTGCAAGTTGAAGTATGTAATATTTGTTTAGTCACATAAGGTGCTTGGCTTGTAGCCTTGTACTAACAAACTTAATTCATTACTTCATACTTCTGTGGTTCGTATGTTAATCACCATCATCAGAAGCATGCAGATTTCTGTGTTGATCTTTTTTATGCCATGTTCTTTTATGTGGATAATTACATATGTTGCTGCAATCATTTTCTATTCACCTGCAGTGAACATTAATTTCACTATAATAGCTTATGAGCATTAAAATTTAAATGAAGTTGGAGCACATGGTTCTTTTTTCTTTCTTGAAGAAAAACGTTTTTTTTATTCATTTAATTTTGTATTTGATGCTCGAGTATAATGCTAGTCATATAGTGGACAAATAATACTCCTATGTTGTTAACTCAAGATTCCTTACCTTAGTTTGTTTGAGTCACAGATTGTCAACTAATCATCCTGCAATGCTTGTGCAATTGTTTCAGATTGTTGTTTCTCTAAACTAAGTTTATGTTGCTTTATTTTGTTATGCTCAAAATATAAAGGGATTCTAGGTAACTCTGACTATTTTATCATTGCTAAAAGGCTAAAAGAAAGGAAGAACGGCTTGTTGAGGCATTGAAGAAAATTGAACCTGCAGACTCATCAGAGCCTACCCATGACCCAGAGATACTTACTCCAGAAGAGCACTTCTACCTCCTCAAGATGGGTCACAAATGCAAAAACTATGTACCCGTTGGAAGGCGTGGTATTTTCCAGGGAGTGATTCTCAACATGCATTTGCACTGGAAGAAGCATCAGACATTGAAGGTTATCGTGAAGACATTCACCCCAGAGGAAGTTCGTGAGATTGCAGCAGAATTGGCTAGATTAAGTGGAGGAATTGTGCTTGATATCCATGAGGAGAATACAATTATTATGTACAGGGGAAAGAACTATGCACAACCACCAACGGAGATTATGTCCCCGAAGGTTACTCTTTCAAGAAAAAAGGTATGCCTCTTTCTCTGACAACTTGTTAACTACATGTGATGTATATCATTTGCTTTCTTCTTTTTAAACTGTCCCATTATATTTCATTCAGGCCCTTGATAAGTCCAAGTATAAAGATGCCTTACGGGCTGTCAGGAGGTATATTCCTAAGCTTCATCAAGACCTTGGTGATCTACAAGAGCAGATGAAAAGAGAGGGAGAAAGTAAAAGTAAGACAACTGAAGAAGCTGTTTCAAATGCTGTTGATAACAGAATAATTTCCGATTGCCAAATGAAAAGCTCTGAGGTGCTTGATGTACTAGAAGATGGAAACAGTGAGCCAGTTGAAGATGATTCGTTGATGGAATCAAGTTCTTGGTCAGAGACGGAAGATCTGTCAGACATGTTTGAGACAGATTCTGATATGGAGGTGATGGAGAAATCAGAGCGTCCTCTGTATTTAGATGAAGTGGAAAAATTTCCATCAAATATTGATGAGGAGCCAAAGGATTTTGAGGAGCATCTACGTCAAATTGCTGCTGCCTCAAAGCGGATTGACCTTTCTACTAAAGATGTAAAACTGGCTGACTTGGATGCCGTTGATAAGATTTTCTTAAGAGCCAGCTCCTTATTGAAGAAAAGAAGATAATGTACAACCTGAAGTACATGGTTATTCCATTATTCTTCTTAAGCATATCATTTGGATTCCTTGTCCATCATACTTAGCTCTGGAAAATCTTCCGAGATGTACTGCACGGATACTCCCTTAATTTGTTTAGTATTGATTTTCTCATTGTATGTCCAAATTTCTGAGAGAAACTAATTAATTTATTTTACCTATGTAAACATTAAATTTTAGAGGGCTTGATTCTGATACTTCTTGTCCAGATATATATAGATACAGAAAACAAATATATTCACATGTCCAACCTGTGTCAGGTATTTTCCATAAACAGATACCAAGTTTCAATCCTATGTTTTTCGGAGAACATTTGATCTTACGTGCTTTTCAATCTTCACCAGGTTAATTCTTGGTGGTTTCCCCATTCTGCAGGAATTAGGTTGGAGAAAAGTTCTTTGGAGATGGTCATTACTTATATGCAAAATGAACATGCAAAGCAATGCAGTGTTTGCGGCTAGTCACATTGTTGCTATCTGCTGAGTTTGCTGGTTTCTCATGAATATGGCATTTCTCATCTTGTTTGAACAGGATCTTTATGCCCAAAGCACATCGGCTTTCTAATATGATGTGCAGCTGCCTTACCTTAACTCAGGAATACTTGTAAGTTGCTTAACTCAGGTGCTGTTGCTCCAATAAGAAATATGCTTACTAGTTATACATGCTAACTGCAGGGATGCTTGTTTGCTCCGCTCGTTTTGTCTCACATTTGTTCTGTTTTTATTTGGCTATAATGGATAAACTTTTTGGATCAACATGCATGCAGTTTTGTCGTTTCCTATTCTGAGGCTTTTATTTGTTAGCATCTTTGTTAATGTTCCTTATTCCAGTTGGTAACCAAAGGCTGCTTTGAGGTTCCGTATTAATGTTGGAAGAACTAACCAATGAACCTAAGGTTTACTATTTTGGGTCAGTGACTCTAACATAGATGGCAATCTTCTGAATGCTACAATCTATTTGGGACGTATCATGATGGAAGAAGGATAAACTTTGAATAGGAGGATAAATTATAACGATTAGAAATGCCAATAGCAAACGAAAATCACCTTTTAGCATGTGAAATTAAGCTTTATTAAACATTTTAAATCTCCATGAGCAGATTCTGCAAATAATAGGGCTCCGTGCGCATTGCAGCTTTTGGTTTATTATATCGATTTGTTACACTAGTAGTGCATGCAGGTGCTTCTAGCAACCAGGAGGGACACCATGTCAGCATATGCAACATGAGGTCACGAGTGTAATATATCTTACAGAATGAAGATGATGCCATGATGGATTACACTATAATGAATTCTAGGTCAGAAGAGGGAATGAATTGTGTTACGATCTTAACTAAGCAAACAAGTTAACAGTGGCTCTGGACCCTGGAGCTGATGTTACTTCAACCAGCAGATACAGGCAGCAGCAGCTCCAGAAAGTAATGCACTTTCTCTTTCACTGTATTTCCAGTATATTGATCATAAACTTCTAATTTTATGGTCTTCTGTTTGAGTTTGCTGGTGCCCACAGATCAGCACCATTGCTTTGGGCAATCTTGAGTGTGGAGGCTACTGGCACAAGACACAGGCCACGGCTTCTGAGGCTGTAACATTCTCTCTCCTACAGATCACATCATAAGTGATAGCATGTTAGTAAAAGAGTTCAAAAGCTGCATTCCCTTATCGACTTCAGGATACAACTGAGGTACAGATGCTACTGCTGGATTATCTATTTATGTGATTTTAATGTTTGCTTTAGCCATTTTTTCTGTCTTGCACTGTGACAGAGGGTATGCTGTTTCTATGTTTTGCTTTTGCATATACAATCTTGGTACTTTAGCATGAAAGGTATCAGAGCTTAGTTTTAGAAACAGAAGACATTGGTCTATTCTCTGGGGTGATCAGAGAGAACTAGTTGATTAAAATTATGACTCACCTCCACTGTCTCAATCACTGTTGTCTGAAGATATGGAGCACTCAGCACCTGCAATTTACAGAGCTAGATGAAATTTTTTGTGGTAAACACAGCTAGATGAACCCCGTAATCGTTCTAAGCAGTCCGCATTCTAAATTTAGTTGAGCTACTCTGGTTGAGTTTAGTGAATAGGAATGCTGAATGATAGGCACAAAGAAGGGTCCAAGAGTGGGACCTGGACTTGATCATGTAGGAATTTAATATAAGCAGTGGCCTCTGAGAGAACAGATGCTGTATCTGACTGCATCCACAAAATTATTCTGTTAAGTGCCTATTCGATAGCAATCTTGAACAAGAAAGGCAGGTAAAGAGAGTAGCACTGCACCCACTAGAGTCAAGTTAATGTCTGCCTACCTTTCCAAATGGTGACACTAGCTGTTGTAGCTTCGCCACTCGCTCTCCAATCTTGTCCTTCTTTTCCTGATTGCCAATCTCAAATGATCATTTCTGTTTCATTCCTTTGGCTGTAAGTAGGCAACAGTGTCATGGGAGGAAAAGAAGACGGACCTTGGTGGAGATGTTGGCTCCTACTCCTGCTCCACCACCAGCCTTGAGCCTCTTCTCCCCACTGCTGTCCCTTTGACTTCTTGGCGGGCCGCTCACCTTGCTGGGAACAACAAAGCCATCATGGCTTCGTCGTTTGTGATCCACCATTTCTGTCATCATCATCTTCCTCTTCTTCTTCTGTCTGCGCTATCGTGTTGAACAAGATAGTCTACTGTTAGTTCTATGGTGAAGAATGTGCAACCAGACATACTAGTTTTAAAGTTGCAAGATATCATCACGAGTGGCCCTCAATTTTATGGTCTGTTTATGGTCTGTTTAAAGTTGCAAGACAAAATGGAATAGATCTGTTTATGGTCTTGCTGCGTCCTGCTACTCTATTGCAGTTGTCTCCTTGTCTCTCATGTTCCTAGACATTCTAGCACAGGCTAAACTCCACCCAGAATCTTCTGTCCTCCTCAGTTTGTTTATTTGGCTCTATTATTGATGCATTTAACCTTCTTCTCCTCCTCATAGGCCTGAAAACTTTGGCAGGGCATAAACCAATAAGCCAAAGAGACTATATTGACTAAACTTGTACCAAACCCCTGAAGGCATACCACATGGAAGGGCCTAATCTTATTTGAAGTGTGGCTTGTATCAGCTCAACTTGCAGAACTTCAACTGGAACCAGCCATAAGTAGAACCAACTTCCATCAAGATTAAGCTGACCAGGTTTTCTTGTCTGCTCTAATATCATCTACTCTTTTATATATATATATATATATATATATATATATAATTTTCTCTTCGGCTAAACCACAAGTCATCTAAAGGTTTATGATTGTAAACTAGAGTTATTGTAGATTGCAGTGGCATCTTTCTAGATATTGGCACTTTTGGTCCCATTTCGTACAGTATAAAGGTAGGCTTGAGTCTTCTACCCTTGTTTAATGTGCTGAATGCTGCAGGTGTACGTTCATGGACAGCTCTTATCAACAGTAAGCTTTTTAGTATAAGCTGTAGAAGTACAAGGAAGTAGTCGACTAGTCACTGTCCTGTTATCTATACCACCTGTCCTAACAGTTGATACAAACTGTCCCGAGTTGTAGTTATCATCCACAATCACACCTAACCTGACTTATTTAATTTTGCAGACTAACAACTCATACCGTTGCACCAAAATTTAGCAGGTAGTGACTACAGATGAGGTGATCGCCGGAGATCTCAGTTATGAGCTCACAAAAGAGAAAGTGAACCTACCAGGAACCGAGGAGAAAATCTCTGCAAGATTGATCAGCAGCAGCACGAAGAATCTCGTGATCGAAGCCGTTGGAATCTGCTCGCCGGAGATGTCGTGATCTCAAAGTCGCTCTTGCACTGGATCAAAACGAAGTGATGATAGAAAGAGAGAGAAGAGAGCTTCTGGTAACTACTGAGGGTTTAAGCATGAGGAGAAGGATTGGCACATCTATATAAACAGAGAGCTGAGGCAGTGGCAAGAAGTCTTGTGGTGATTGGAAACGGAGGAAAGAGACCTTCATGGACTTTTGTGACAGCTAATATCCAACCCATGAGAGGGCCCCTCATCTCTGCAAGGGTTGATGTCAGCCTCTTAAATCCAGTCTTACTCTTGAACTCTTCATATCTTTGTCTGCCACTGGAAATTGATAAGATGATTCCAAATCTTGTTGCAGGTTAGACCGAGCCTTCTGAAGAGGCTTGTCAGGGGTTGATAGCATCAAAACCAGCATTCTGATACGAGTTCGAACTGCTGTAGCTGGCTCATTCCACAGTGTGGATCATTGGATTTGCCTAGGTAGTAGAGGCAAAAGATTGTGCTACATATTTAATTAGAGGAGGTTGTATTTATTGATTTATAACAGGATCGTATTAATCGTGAAATTTGAGTCGATCGGAGGTGATTTCTTGCAATTCATGATGCACAAATTACGGGAGAATATGTAATGATGCGGAAGATTTCATTTCTGCTTGACACATGTTCTTTAGGACTTTGATGCACTTTGGATGGTGGTGGGAGAGAATTGATTTGTCTATTTTCCATTCGGTCTCATCATGATCGCTGATTCCTTGCGCGGGGCCCAACGCAGCGGAGTACACGGCGGCAGGTAGCGTTGGCCCCACTAGCTCATAACGTTTGACGTAACTAATTCTTTTTATTATTCTCACAAATGCAATAAAAAATTGCTTGGCGCGCAATCTGTCGGGTGCGGGGGTCCCACGTAAAGCAGGTGATTTCTTACGCGGCGGCCCCCACGTGCCCCGGCTTCTACGGGCCGGCGCGGGGGAGGAGGGAGGGAGGGTTAGACTGGCCCCCACCTGCGCGGGGTCCACGCGCTTCCGCCCCCCCGGTCCCCTCGTCACCTCCGAGTAGACTCCACCATCGAAGAACCGCTGCACCGATTCCGGTGGAAGATTGCTTCACGTGGTGGAATGGATCCATCCCAAGTGGTTTGAGATCTTCTTCTTCTTCCTCCTCCTCCTTCTCCTCGAGTTCTTTTGACCGTCAGACCGGCTGGTGAATCTCCAACCAATACCTGTTCTTCTTATACTGCAGTCCGCATGCAGCCCACCGAACTCCACCTAAACTCATCTCCCGGACAAAAGACTTCTCCCCGTAATCTGCGGCGTTTGATTTCATCCCTCCAAATCTTCTCCATCCGCCGTGATTCATGGCCTGGTGGCCCAGATCAGGCAACCAAATGTTCTTCGTCATGCTTCGGAGTCGTCTTCTCCGCTCCGTCACCTCTCCTGATCTTAAACCTATTGTTTGACGATGTCATCGCCACAAATTTAGGTCAAGGAAAAACCCCATTTTCGATGTGGTGAAGGCCTAATGGTTTGTCGGTGCTGTGACACCGCTAGGACAGCTCCATACGTAGCAGTAAACATCACATAGGCAAGCTTCTTGCTGCCTTGACTGGTTTGGTGAAAGGGCTCATCAGAGAAGAAGGTAACCAAATATTTCACATCCTTGACTGCATGCAAGACCACAGACAGCACTGTCATTCCTTGAAAGGTGCATAGAACTTGGTTGCTGTGGCCCATCAGAAAGGCAACTGCAACTGCGATCTTCTGCCAGCCTTCTGATCTTTCTATCTACTTCATCAAACAATGGGTGGTTTCATTTGCTTGTCCCTCCCCTTCCTCCTCCTTTTCCCTTTCCCGCTGTTCTTTGGCAGATGCCTGCAACATCAAGGTTTGAGGGCGCCATGCTCCATGCAGAAAAAGACAGCAACATACGACAGCTACCACATTGTTTAGGCCCTCCTAACTCGAGACAAGGAACCCGTATGTTACCGTGTTGCAAGGGTTTGTGAGACCACAAGAACAATCAAGATGAAGGTTCAGTTAGCACAGCTTCTTCATCTGTCTCCGTGCATGGTTACAGTACTCATGGAGACATCACCAAGTCACAGTCTGGGCCTCCTCTTGTCAGCCTAATATAGTTTGGATTAGGCTTCACTCTTCCTCTTCTAATCCGTTTTAACTCAGCATTTACAATGTATATATCCACAAATCATGGAAGAAATTATCGATAAGAACTCAATTGAATCAATATAATTTTATATTTCTTTTTATGCTATGTCTTTAATTCATAGCATTTATTGTAAGTACTTGTGAAGTATTGACACTTTATATTAATACCTACTAAAATTATCCATATAATAAATTTTGTCTAAAAAGATGAATTTTAATCGTATTAATTTAATATTCAATTTAGCTTCGATTCGATCGAAAGCAAGGGAAGGATTTCCGACTAATCATAAGATATAAATTAGGGAAAACACAAAAATAAACATTCGAAAAATAGAATGACAAATCACGAGATCACGTGCCACGCATGCCGTTGACAACGACGATTCCCACGGGGTGGGGTTGTAGATGGAATCTAACCGCAACCAATCCTAGATTTGTTCTTACGCCAGATCGAATCATTCGTCGACGCGTGTGTGGGATGTTGTCTTCGCCACCGAGTCCGGCGACTGGCTTGATCCATTGTATTTTGACCAAACTGCCCATGAGTCTCAATTATTATTATCTTAATGTCCAGCTTTACCGATCAGATCGGTCAATTTGAAATGGCAATTTGGGTAATTGTGTGGTTGTGTGGGTTGTATGCTTCGTTTAACGCCCGCCGCAATTTGTCGACCGCTTTAGCGCCGCCTATCCCTGGGCGTTTGGCACTCGGTCGCCGACTCCTCTGTCTCCCTCTCATTGGATTCAGGTGATTCGCACGTCGGAGCGCAAAGTTAAGGGAAAGAGCAACTGGATGGGAGAGATTTTACGGCCAATCGAGGTGATGGCCGTGGGAATTATTCTGTTCGCTCTGTGATTTGAGCTAGGGTTTCGACGTGCGGCGTAAAGCCCCTTCTGCCGAGCTTTTTCTTCAGTTGATTGATAGCAGGGTTTGTTGTTCTTTCGCTTCGATATCTGGGATGGATTAGGTGGGGCGGCTGGTGAATTGCTTCGTGGGTGACTTGGAATTGGCGTTTCGAGGCTGTTTTAGGAGGGGGGAAAACGGATTTTTATTGTATCCTAAGATTTGACTGCTAGTTGCAAATATGGTATGGAAATGTGAACCGATAAGTTCTGGATGTTGGATTGGTCGTGCCAAGAGAGTTGTGGTTGCAGCGTTGTATCGCTTTTCTTGTGTGGGGATTGGCTTCTGACTTTTGGATCTATTCTTTTGTTTCTTGTTTCAAGCTAGAAAGACGAATCAAGCTACTTGAAGGAAAAAGATCGGTTCTTTGGTGGAACAGGGCGGCTAAGGGTTGCCCCTTGTGCAAGAACTGAAAGGAAGTTGATGACCCTTGAGTCTCAGTCAGACTCGTATGGATGGTTTACCGCCCACGGGTAATGGAGGGAATGCGAACCAGATTAAAGATGATCTATCTGCCCTGTCGGAGCTCATGGATTTTGATGGTTTTACTGAAGCCTGGAGCCCGACAATTGCAGACCAGATCTTTTCAATCTTAAACTTTTCGGATGCTCAGCAAACGCCTGCTACTTGGGCTTCCTTCATATCACCGAGTAGTATTGCAGCACAAGGTACGAAAGCTGTTCGTGGAGACACTAATGACGACCGCAAGGAGAACATGGCTTCACAAAAAGCTGATTTGTCACTGGGGCTTAGGAATTCCTATTGCCGTAGTTACCTTGCTTCTGATGACATATCCAGTGAAGGGATCTCAACTGTCAGTAGACCTTTTGGAGGTGTGTCTCTTACAGAAAGAATGCTCAAGGCATTGCTCTTGTTTAAGGAATCATCATGTAGTGGAATTCTTGCCCAGGTCTGGATGCCCACTGTGCAGGGTGATCAGTATGTATTAAGCACATCTGACCAGCCTTTTCTCCTAGACAAAAATCTTGCTGGTTACCGGGAAGTTTCAAGGAATTTTATTTTTTATCTGAAGGAAGCACCTGGCATGTTCACCGGGCTTCCTGGGCGTGTATTTGTATCCAGGACGCCAGAGTGGACCTCAAATGTCACCTATTACAAAAAAAATGAGTACATGAGAGTGGACGATGCGGTTAATCATCAAGTTCGTGGATCTCTTGCCATGCCTGTGCTTGATCCTTGTGAAGGTTCCTGTTGTGCGGTGCTTGAGCTTGTTACAACAGTGGCTAAGCCCAACTTCAATACGGAGATGGAAAACATTTGCAATGCTTTGCAGGTCAGTGCTTGCATGACATTCGGTACCTTGTGACACTTTCGTTTCAATATTGATTGAGTCAATGACATTTGGTTCATGTGCTACTGCTTCTGTCTGAATGTTGTTCTTTGGCATCTTATTCTGATCCTTGCTCGAAAATAGGCAGACATTCAAGCTTATATTTAAATAAGAATCGGTGTTTGTCTTTTTAGTTTATATTATGGATGTTCCCCCTGTCAATGATAAATAATCGTCAGTGGCAGTTTGACTGCCTACTTCTTATCTGTTGCCCATCATGCATCCTATGTATATTTTTATCTGTTGGTGATGGCAGATCTTTGACAGCATATACTTATCTTGGTTCGGTAAAGACCAAGGAAATCATGGAAGCTATTCTTATAACTTTTCATACCTGAAGGCTACTATTTCTGTTGCTTTTGCAGGTTGTGGATTTGACGACCATCAAAACCCAGACTCGTCAACAGGTAGTGATAAATTCTGTCACAACTATGTTTATATTAAGATGGGAGTGAACCTTTCGAATGAGTTTTAAGAAAAAAGGTTCTTGATTTTTTTTGCAGAACCTCACAAAGAGTCAGATGTCTGCATTTTCAGAAATACTCGATGTTCTGAGAGCTGTTTGTCATGGCCACATGTTGCCTTTGGCACTAACATGGGTACCCCTTTGGTATGACGATGGTTTGAATGACTCTAGAAAATATGATATTGGGGACATGAAGTCAACTTCAGGAAGACATATCCTTTGCATCCAGGAATCCGCTTGCTATGTTAATGACACACAAATGCAAGGTTTTCTTCATGCATGTGCTGAGCATCACCTTGAGAAAGGACAAGGCATTGCTGGAAAAGCACTTCAATCAAATAATCCATTCTTCTTCCCTGATGTAAAAGTATATGATATATGTGAATATCCACTTGCACACCATGCTCGGAAGTTTAGTCTCCGTGCTGCAGTTGCAATCCGGCTGAGGAGCATATACACCAGAAATGATGATTACGTACTTGAGTTCTTTTTACCAATAAATTGTATAGGCAGTGAAGAGCAACAGCTCTTGTTAAATAACCTCTCAAATACTCTACAGAGAATTTGTAGGAGCTTGAGAACTGTCTCAAATGCTGAAATAGCTGGAGCAGAGATCAGTAGAGCAGGCATTCATAAAGAAACAGATTTAGGTTCCTCATCAACTGATTTCTCAATGAAGCATTCTCAATTAATGGACAGCGATAATGAAACAACATCTGAGATGCCTTTGGAGTCTCGGAATATTGGTTCTCATGAACAAAGTGGAGATGCTAATCATGATCAGGTGCTTGTCTTGGCTTTAACCTTCTTCCTGTGTCATGCTTCAAAGATTATTGCTCTAGAACTGAAAATGTCAATTCGTCTTCTTGATTGATTGCCAAGAAGTTGAACGTCCTGAAGTCCTTTTTATAGGGTGCCCTATGGCTCAATACTTTATAAGTAAACCTTCAAACACCTGTTAGGTGTTAATGAAGCCCTTTTATTTGGATGGAGTATATTGTAGAATGTTTAGGTTTATTATCACTTACAATTATTCACAACTTAATATCACCAATTTTTGCATTCACATATGTTACATAATTTGCTACTCAGAGTCTTCCATATACAGATAGGCCGAATGCTAGATCTTTCAGGTTCAAAATGTTGCATTATGTGTTAAATAACATGACTTTTGTTTGTGTTGAGTAACATGATATCTGATTGGTTTTCCTTATCATGCTCTTTTTATGTTGGATTTCCCTCTTAAAGTCTTCCTATCCAGGAATAAAAAGGGTGCATGCTCCCACAAATAAGTGCATGCTCCCACCAATGTGGCAGGGTCTGGGGAAGGCAATGTATGCAGCATTAAATATAAAGAGGTTGTATTCGTGACTCGAACACTAGTATCCTTGGTCTTTTCCTATTAAAGAATATCACTGTTAAAAAAAAAAATCAGATTCTGCAATGTTCACTTCTACTGAGATCCACAGATCACTATTAAAAAAATCTGATTCTGTGATATCACTGTTAAGCGATCAGAAGATCCCTTATTCAACTCAAAACACCAGATCTAACAATAGAAATAGCAGCATACTGGTAGAAACCTGGTGCACCGAGCTATTCTTTTCTCAAATTTTTTGAAAAAAAAATTTCATAAGATATGTGGGGAAGATAGTTTAGCACATTTTAAATTTTTTTTTCCAATTCTCCTTCATTTTCATTATTTATATTTTTTGAATTCTGATAGAAGATCATCTTTGGCTGATATTTGATATTCTGTTTTTTGTCAACCAAATTTTATTGATGTTTACTGGGTGGATATAATTAGTTTTTTTTGTATTTCAATAAGGGCAATTGGAATATTTCTCATTCACTTTGTTGCAAATTCTTTTATATGGTTTTACTAAACACAAATATGTGTTCCAACTTATCCAGTTAAATTCTGGCTCTATGAAACATGTGGAGAAAAAACACACTGCTGCTGAGAAGAATATTAACTTGAGTCTTCTTCAGCGATACTTTTCTGGAAGTCTCAAGGATGCTGCAAGGAGCATTGGAGGTAAGCCCTGTTTTTCTACCCGTTTTGATGTGGTAACAGTTTATCTTTTTCAAGGAAAGAATGCCCTTATCTTAGATATTATAACATGTGATAGTGATATTGCTTCTCCTTCCTCAGTTGATTTGTGTGTAATTGTTTAGATAATTAGAATTATTTTACCTAGAGGCACTAGTTAATAAATTATAAACTCTTGCTCCGTTTAGATATTTTAAAAACATGTGATAACTGTCGCAGTTTGTCCAACAACATTGAAAAAGATATGCAGACAGCATGGGATTTCAAGATGGCCATCTCGCAAGATAAATAAGGTCCATCGTTCATTGCAGAAGATCCAAAATGTGATAAATTCTGTGCATGGAGTGGAGGGAGCACTAAAATATGATCCTTCTACTGGGTGCATTGTCACAGCAGTCTCCTCTCCAGAAAAGTCAACATTGGTAACATTAGACCCAAAAGGTCAAGACCTTATGCCGACCTCTTCCTTTCGGCAGATTGAAACAGAACAAACTCTTGGGAAAATTGAATCAGATTGCTCTTCTGTTGACAGACGCCAAATAGGTACCACAGGCCAGTTAAAATGTGAAACAGATGAACTTGGTGTCATTTCAAATGATTGTGGCAGAGAATTCAACTTTATTTCTGCTGATGGATGCCTGTTCCCATATGCTAATGCTCAAAGCATGCACAAACTGCCATTGTATTCTAAAGGTATTTCCAACAGTTCATGTCTTTTAAAAGGAGCAGGATGCCACCAAGGCGGCAAAGATGACGTAAGTTTGGTGAGTCATGAGTGCCAGAACGTGTCAACACGCTCGAGTTTGGCAGCACCGGATAAATTGACAAGCCCTCTTTCTTCTAGTATGACAGACTCTTCCAGTGGCAGTGCATCAAGCCACTCAAGTTTCAAGAAGAGTCAGAGATTACTCTCTCAAACTGGCCCATGTGTAACAGTGAAGGCTACCTACAATGGTGACACTGTTCGATTCAAGTTCTTTCCATCTTTGGGGAGCCACCACTTGTTTGAGGAAATTGGAAAGAGACTGAAATTGCTGGTAGGAACATTCCGGCTTAAGTATAGGGATGATGAGGATGATTGGGTCATTTTGGCGAATGACTCTGACCTTGAGGAGTGCATTGATGCACTACAAAATATTGTATCACGGAGCATAAAGCTTCAAGTCTATGATGTACCATGTAACATTGGCAGTTCATCCAGTAGTAACTACCTAAAGACTTGAGGCCTTCGATTTAGGAATTTGTTGGGCACATTATTCAGACAGCAAGTAATCAAGCATATGTTGGAGGAGACAATCTGTACATCATATTAGCGTGTATACATACATATCTTAGATGTAATGTAAGTATGAATGATTTTGGTTAATGAAGTCCCTAAGGGACTCCTCTTGTACCTAGTGACTATTTTTTGTTTAATATAAATGACTAACCATTCAGGAAGTACTTGAATGCAACCTTAGTGTATTTTCCATCTCATGCCTGTTTCTAGCTCCTTTTGTGTGTGACGATGTGTGTCTGAAATCTTGGTAAATAAAATGTCAAAAACCAACTGAAAACTTGTGTTTACATGGACTAATACATTTAGGTAAATGACATCATTAGAGTAGATGGTGCTTGCAGGTTTGAATTTCAGTCGTAACATATATAGATATGCATTACAGTCGTTGGCTCCAGAATGACAAAAAAAAATCCAAGGAAAGCGATGAAAGATGACACCACAGATTGTACAAGCTTTTAGTGGTATCTTGGAGTATACTTATATAATCTGTTTATGCTTGTTCAGAAATAGAAGGATTGCTGGTTATATGATTTGTTAAGACCTTATATGACAACCTGATTACATGGCACTCGAAGAACAATGCACGTTACTTGCTCTTCCTGGAGATCTGTTTTCTCTATTTGCTTATGCTTTGTGTCATGTAATCATGGCTTGATGGACCTTGTTTGAATATTTGATCTTGATGTTTGGACACTGGAAGAGTGTTAGATCTCCTTCCTCAGGTACTGGGATCATATTACTAAAGTGATATCTTATTATGACCATTAAACTATGTTTATTTGTGATGTTACTCATTGCAAGGTTAATGTAAAGTTTTACTCCCGATAAATGTAAAGTTAATCCGCGGCAGCCACAAACAGCATTTCAACTTTGAGGTTTATCACATAATTTCTATGAGGATGCTGCAGTTTACTATAACAGACTTGCTATATCTTTGGATTATTATTAGGCATGGAATTGTACTGCAGAAGACTCACTAATTATAATTTTGTATTAGCTCAGAGATGTGCTCCTTCATATGTTTCTGCAGTGTTGCCAGTCTCTAGGCATTTAATTTTTGTGTGGTTGTTATTGAGCAATCATTTAAGCATTCATTGAATATGTTTCCAAGTGGTGAAGCATTCATGTCACTGTGAGATGAGAAGAGGAAAATGAGACTTATCAAGTCTTGATGGTGTGGATGATGAGAAGATAAGGCTGAGAAGCAGACAATGAGGGCAACCATTAAATCAGAATGCAGAGGTAGAAGAAGATCTGCAACATTCTGTGACTCATACACTTGAATACCTTGTAAGAAACAGAACAGAACCTACTCAATACTCATCTTGCATCTCCTTTATCAAGTTGGTTTTGGCTTTGAAGCCAGAAAGTGAGTTGACAATGCACTGACTTCTGCTTCCATATTGCAGGTCATGGCAGCATGAGATCACCAGGAGTGGGAGGTGCAGTGGAGGCACAAAGAGTTCCTGTTTGCACCCTGCTGCCAAGTAACTCCTAAACTTAGCTTACATGAACAAAGTCATCTCAAGGAATAAACTTTGTGAAGCTATAACAACAAAAAATTGGTCTTCTCATGTACTAAAAGATGAAAGTGAAAGGCAAATGTCAGTGCCTCCAAAAAATATTTTAGAGTTTCTTGGTCCAAAAGTATGACACTAATAAATGTGTTGGTAGACTAATACAGTGCAAACATCTTTAAGAAAACATACTTCCCAAACATAAGATATAAACAGAGCAGTCAAGGCTTCACTTAACTAATGGTAGACAAACATCATTAAGAAACCAGGAATAAATTCCTTAACTTGAAACATTCTGCCATCCTGTATCCAAGATGCCACTGCAATTCTTGTCAGCCTTTGAATGATTCTACTTTGAATATTAAAGAGCATTCCAAGATCTTAATTGTCATAAAGCAGCCATGTTCAGCAATCATGCCCTCTTTCACCCTTTCCCCACTTTTTTCAGCCTTAAAAGCATTAGACTCAAAAGCTAAATCCTGAAACCATCCCACCTGGAGTTATTATTGTTTCTGGCATATATATATATATTCATGTAGACAGTGTGTAGCAGTACCTGGCCTTATGATGCATTCCACCTCTCCATCTTCCCATCCATGGCAATGAAGAAGAAGATGAGCATGGCTTCCATGATATCCTTCATTTCTCTTTGTGTTTTACCATGGAGGTCTAATTTTCTTCATGAACTATATATATATATATATATATATATATATATATATATATATATATATATATATGCCATGATACTATTGTGTGAATAGCGAGTGTTGGTTGGTGCCTTCAGGTCCAGTGAAGACATGGTCAGAAACACCTTTGTTTTATGCTATGATACTGTTGGCTGATCTTTCAGTGTTTGTGGCTACACCAACAACATTTGACCAAAATGGGGCCATTGAATTTGACCAAAATTAGATAAACAATAGCTGCAGTAGATCAAGGGGCTCAAAAAGCCCTGGTGACAGTGAAGGACTGTGCTGCTGTCTCAAGCTCAAAAAGAGGGTGAGGAGCATCAACCTTTTCCAGTGCAGTTCAGATTTATGTTCCAATCATAAGGTCCATCTTCTCTCCCTCATTCTAAGGAGCCCTGCCAAAGCAAAAGCATCCTGCAATAAAGAAAAAGGAAGAAGAAAGGAAAGGACCACATTGCCACTTCCACATCTGCTAACTAGTCCTCCGCAATTTGCTCCACTCTGTTCCCGGAATCAAACTCGAGAGCTCCTCATCCTCCCAACTCCCCCATGATTCTCTACTCATTGTTGATGCAAGAGAAGAACAACCCACAAAAAAGGCAAGCAAGAATCTCCATTCTTATCTTTCTTTTTCTTCGAGGCACACTTGTTTTGCATTGTGCGAGTTCACTGAAATTTTACTTGTGTTCATGAATTCAAGGTGTGTACTTCATTTCAACCTGCAACAGCTTTCATGATACACTGCATAGTTTTCATGATACTTGGAGATGTACTGATCGATGGATGCTCACTTTCCAGAAAACCATGGTATGGAAGAGTGATGGAGGCCAAAATTCTATGGAAGCATGTGACGAGTCCTCCAGCAGCGAAGTCTACCGGAATCCCAGCCAAGTCCAACAAGCAGAATCTAAGGAAATCCACCTCCCAAAAGGTAGCCTCTTCCTTCACTCGGGTCTGCCTCTGCGCTCCCATCTCCTCCTACAACGAGGTGTTCCGAGCAGAAGTCCCGCCGCGAAGAAGCTACAGTTGTACGAGGTCGAAATCCGTCGTGGCGTCGTCGGAAAGGACCGTAAGCACGAGGACTTCTGCCGAGGGACGAAGAGTGTTCCGGGGGAAGTCACTGACGGATGACGTGCTGATGAGAAGGTTTGTGGTGGAAGAGGAGGCGATGACGCAGCAGAGGAGGAGGAACCAGATGGAGTTCGTCAGGAAGAGGAATGCCATGAGAAGGAAAAAGATTGGGCCGAGTCCTCTCAGTAGGATGGCAATGGCCGAGGAAGAAGAGTAGTGATGGTTCTCAACCGTGTCGTTACACTCCTTCCGATCGGTCCTCACAAACATGAGAGCTCTTTTTTGTTTTGGTTTTGGCTACTCTTTCTCTCTGTGATAGGCATCAATTGGTAGGCATTCGCTGAACTCGAGGTTGAGCTTCTTTCTCTTTTTCCTCGGAATGAATTTTTGTTTTGCAATGGGAGAAAAAACTCGAGTCATAAAATTATGAGAATAAAAAAGATATTAAATTAAAATAAAATTATATATATCGATCATTCTCAGTCCACAATTAGCTTTGACTTCGGGATCATAATTTAGTAGTTATAAATAAATTAGTAGTTAGTAGTTTTATTGTTCTTCAGACTTCAAATCTCATCTATAATGCCTGCCTTATTTCTGTGCTGCATCATCATCATCATCATCATCATCATCATCATCATCATTGATAGGGATAATAATGGCGACATGACGTGTCACGATGTCGGCCTCACCCGGGCATCACTCTGTCCGAGGAGGAGGGCAATAATGCTGACTCGATATGCGCTGACGTCGCCCGCTCTCAGACGACGACTCCACCGTCGTCTGACCCCGCGCGCTTGACCGAGGTAGAGGAGAACGACAACCGAAGCTCGCCTATACCCTGCGACAGTCCGGTTCCCCACGCAACGTCAATGGCAATGTCAGACGCCATCAGAGGTACGATCCTGCCTCCCGCAGGCAGGCACATCAGGTAACACTAAACTACCCTATAAATACCCCCGAGTTCTAAACGAGGGGGGAGGACGCTTCTTCACTAAAAAAAAACCCCCTCCGTATCATCTGACTTGATCGTCGGAGGGGTCGAGCCGAGTTTCCGACCCGACTTGTGTGCAGGAACGAAGGCAAGGACGTACCTTCCCGGTGCCTCGGCGAGGCTTCACTCCCACGTTACATCCCATCCGGACCATCGTGACCGACCACCCCAGCTGCCCCGAGGAGCGCCACGCCGGATCCCCGCGCATTCGGACCCGAACCAAGCCACGTCGGCCCCGAGGCCACGGCGTACAGTTGTTTCCCGTAACATTTTGGTGCTAGAATGAGGGCCCCGAATGTCAAACGATCAGCAGATCCACTCTAGCGAACCCGCAGCCATGGGGTCGCGTCCGGTCAGCACCCCAGAAGATCATCCCCGGCGTGATGAACTCCGAGACGAACGCCCCGCTACAACGTCGGAGCGCTACTGGCGGCTGTTCAACGACCCGGGTTTGTCGCCACCCGACGCCCCTGTCGGCGCGCCGCCTGTTTCGCCCGAAGCCTTCCACGATCTCGCTCACCAAGTCTGAGCACTGGCGGGCGTGGTGCAGACAATCATCCCGCTTGTCTCCCAACCGACGCCCCCACATGCAACCCAGCCTTTGCAATAGCGTGAGCCCCCCGCCCGGATGCACGCGCCACTCCCCGAGCGCCCTATTTCGCCTCGAAACCAAACGGCCCAGCTCGGGGACCGAGAGGCGGAAGGCACGTCTCGTCGCCCGGAGCCTGAGGTGCCATACGTGGACTCGACGAACGCCTTGCGAGCCCAATTGCGCCTCTTCAATCAACGTCTCAACGAAGTATAGCAAGAGATTCGCAGGTCAAAGGGGGAGCTCGTAGCGGACGGATACAAAGGGTCCCCGTTCGCACCCGAAATACAAGATCAAGTGATTCCACCACACTTCCGACTCCCATCCCTGGACGCCTATGACGGCGCCACTGACCCCGCGGATCACGTAGCCGCGTTTCGCGCCCAAATGGCGCCATATGGGACTTCTGACGCCTTGATGTGCAGGGCATTCCCAACGACCTTGAGGGGACCGGCTCGCGCATGGTACAGCGGCCTGAAGGCCGGGACCATCTCTTCCTTCGATCAGCTCGCCCGAGACTTCGAGCTCAACTTCCTCGCCTACGCCCGTCCGTGGCGTTGCTCCTCGGACTCAACCAAAGGGAGGACGAGCCCCTTTCCCACTTCGTGAACCGTTTTACGACGCAGATCCGAGGGCTCTCGGATGCTCACCCTTCTTTATTGATGCAGGCATTCATGATAGGCTTGCGGCCCTCCAGGTTCTTCTTGTCTTTGGTGGAGCGACCTCCCACGACGGTACCCGAGATGCTCCAACGGGCGAGCCAGTTCATCGCCGCGGAGACATGGATGGCCGGGAGACGCGAGGAGCACAAGAGGATCAAGCCGGAGCCGCCCCGGCAGCAGCAACCCGCTGCGTCTTAGCGTAGGTTGGACAGATCCGACCCGTCGGCATCGAGGCCCCCTCTCCCAGCCTTGAACTCGTCCCGAACGGAAATATTCCTCCACATAAGGGAAAAGGGACTGCTCAAAGAACCTTACCCGATGAGGAGTCCGCGGGCGCTAGCGGACCAATCGAAGTACTGCTGCTTCCACCGGCAACATGGGCATGACACTAAACAGTGTCGGGAGCTAAAGAGGCAGATCGAGGAGCTCATTCGTAGGGGACACCTCGGCCAGTACCTCCGACCGGACAAGGAACTTTCACCGTGCCCGGAGGGTCCCATCGAACGACACATCGACGTAATAGCTGGCGGCCCTGCGTCTAGTGGGGATTCCATGACCAGAAGAAAGGCGTACGCCAGAGCCGCTCCGGCCGAAGCTCCCAGGCACGGGCTCGAGCCTAATGTCACCTTCCCGGACGGGACATCCGAGCAAACCGAGCACGACGATGCGCTAGTGATATCGGCCAGAATAGCCAATGCACAAGTAAGAAGGATCATGGTCGATACCGGAAGCTCGGCCGACATACTCTACTTCGACGCCTTCCAAAAGCTCGGCTTATCCGGAGATAACATGAAGCCGATATTCTCGGCGCTCACCGGATTCACCGGTGATTCAATCTCGCCGCTAGGGGCGATCACTTTACCCTTGACCTTGGGAGCCCCACCGAGGTCGAAGACAGTGATGACCACCTTCTTGGTAATCGACCTCCCCGCTGCATACAATGCCATTCTTGGCTGGCCGACCCTCAACAAAATCAGAGTCGTTGTCTCGACCTACTACCAAACTGTGAAGTTCCCGACCCACGCCGGGACCGGAGAGGTCGCTGGAAGTCCCCAAGAATCCAGGTGCTGCTACCTGACCGCCGTTTCGTTACACAAGAGGGCCAGGGTCGAACCACCGTTGGCGGACCCTCATGAGACGAAGAAGTGTCCTCCCCCCTGCTAGAGGATCGGCTGGAGCGGACGGTTAAGCTCGGGTCGGAGCTACCCGAGCAAGAACGAAGATAGCTCGTCGGCCTCCTACAGAAGAATGCCGACGTCTTCGCCTGGTCGCCATCTGACATGACGGGCGTCGACCCGGAGGTCATCCAGCATCACCTCAGTATTTCACCCGACGCTCGCCCGGTAAAACAAAAACCCAGACGGCAAGCCCCTGATCGGCAGTTGGCCATACGAGAAGAAGTGGGTCGACTCTTAGAGGCAGGCTTCATAGAAGAAGCCAGATACCCGCGATGGCTATCCAATATAGTCATCGTCAAGAAAGCTAATGGAAGCTGGAAGAATGTGCGTTGATTACACCAGTCTCAACAATGCATGCCCGAAGGACTGCTATCCCCTTCCAAAGGTTGACCAGTTGGTCGACGCTACAGCCGGACACGCCCGCCTCTCATTTATGAACGCCTTCTCAAGATATAACCAGATCAGAATGACACCCGAAGATCAAGAGCATACGACCTTTCTCACCAATCAAGGGGTTTACTTTTATAAGGTCATGCCCTTCGGATTGAAGAAAGCCGGGGCTACATACCAAAGAACAGTGAACAAGATGTTCGCCCACCAGATCGGGCGGAACATGGAAGTTTACGTCGACGACATGATTGTGAAAAGCCAAGAAGCAGGAGCTCACCTTGCCAATCTGGCCGAGGCATTCGCCACGCTACGCAAGTTTGGCATGCGACTCAACCCCGCGAAGTGTGCCTTCGGCGTCACCTCGGGGAAGTTCCTCAGGTTCATTATACACGAAAGAGGAATTGACGCCAACTTGGAGAAAGTCCAGGCGATCATCAATATGCAGTCACCTCGGATGATCAAAGACCTACAACGCCTTAATGGGAGGCTCGTCGCCATGTCCCATTTCCTTGCCCGATCAGGTGATCGCTGCCTCCCCTTCTTCAGAGCATTGAAGAATCCGAAAAATTTTCAATGGACGACAGAATGCGAGGAAGCCCTCGAGCAAATGAAGCAACACTTGGCCAACCTCCCCCGACTTGCCTCGGTCTCTCCTAGGGAGAAGCTAGGCCTCTACCTGGCTGCCTCCCAGCATGCAGTCAGTTCCGTCCTGGTCAAGGAAAATTTCGACGAACAGCTTCCAGTCTACTATGTCAGCCACGTCCTGAATGGGCCCGAGGAACGATACCCACCGATCGAGAAGCTGGCACTTGCACTCGTGCTGTCAGCCCGGAAGCTACGCCCCTACTTCCAGGCTCACCCGGTGGAGGACATTACTGACCAGCCGCTTCGGCAGATCTTGTCTAAATTTAATGTTACAGGACGTCTTCTCAAATGGGCGGTGAAGCTTGGCGAGCATGACATATAATACATGCCTAGGACCGTTATCAAAGCCTAGTCCATGGCTGACTTCATCGCAGAATTAACCCAGATCGGGGATGAAGGCCCCGAACAACCTCACGAAGCCTGGGTCCTGCACGTCGACGGATCGGCCAACTCAAAAGGTGCCGGCGCGGGGCTGGTGTTGCAAGCTCCCGATGGGCGATCGTTCGAACGTTCCCTCCGCTTCGGGTTCCAGGCCACTAACAACAAGGCGGAATATGAGGCGCTCCTAGTAGGACTCAGGTTGGCCCTTGAGATGCAGGTGGTCGCCATCCACGTCCTCACTGACTCGTAGCTGGTAGTCGAGCAACTCAGCGGGGAATACGAGGCTCGGGACCCGATCATGGCCAAGTACCTGGCACAGGTAAAGAACCTAACCGCCAAATTCCCTCATTTTACATTGTCTAGTATCCCGAGGGGAGAAAACGAGCGAGCCGACATGCTAGCTAAGTTGGCGTCAAAGCTAGCCCCCGAAGCCGGGCCCGAAGTCGAGGAGCTTCCCGCCTGTGCCATCGAAGTCGCGACGGTGACCTCGGGCGGCGCGCCTAGCACCTGGGTACAAGAATTGCTGCGCTTCAAACGGGACGGGACTCTTCCGCCCGACGAAGCAACGGCTCGGCGCTTGCGTCGCACACATGCGTGGTACACCGACGTGGGTGGACGGCTCTATAAGCGGTCCTTCACATACCCCCTCCTACGGTGCCTAGAGCCCGA
Source organism: Musa acuminata AAA Group (assembly GCF_036884655.1). Lineage (NCBI taxonomy): Eukaryota > Viridiplantae > Streptophyta > Magnoliopsida > Zingiberales > Musaceae > Musa > Musa acuminata. The sequence goes on along the minus strand of NC_088339.1, from coordinate 23,794,649 downwards.
CGAAGCTCAGACAGTTCTACCTGAGGTCCATGAGGGAGTCTGTGGGGAACACATCGGCGGGTGAACCCTGGCACACAAAATACTTCGCCAAGGCTATTACTGGCCGACCATGTGCCGGGACGCGAAGGCCCACGTGCAACGGTGTAGTTTGTGCCAAGAACATGCCCGCACACCCCGGCAGCCCGCGGTCCCGCTCACCCCCATCGACTGCGCATGGCCATTCGTGCAATGGGGTCTGGACCTGCTCGGCCCTTTTCCCCCAGCCTCGGGACAGCGAAAGTACATCGTCGTGGGCGTGGATTACTTCACAAAGTGGGACGAGGCCGAACCGCTGGCGGCAATCACGGAGTGGCAAATAGAAAAGTTCGTGTGGAAGAACCTGGTGACTCGATTTGGCTTGCCCAAAACCATCATCACGGACAACGGCCCCAGTTCGCCGGAAGAAGGTTCCGGGAGTTCTGCGTGAACCACGGAATACAGCTAAGGTTCAGCTCGGTGGCTTATCCTCAGATGAACGAGTTAGCATAGGTAACCAATCGATCCATACTAAACGGGCTCAAGAGAAGAGTATCCGCAGCCCGATCGGCCTGGACGGATGAACTCCCGAGCGTCTTGTGGGCATTGCGTACCATCCCCAAGACCGCGACTGGAGAGTCCCCTTACAGCCTCGCGTTCAGAACCGAGGCCGTTCTGCCACCCGAGGTAGCCATTGCCACCCTTCGGACGAGAAGCTATGGCGAGAAAGTCTCGAACGAGGGACTTCGAGCCAGCCTCGATGTGCTCGAGGAGCGGCGCACCGACACGCACTTGAAGGCCCTCTCTTACAAGAGAGCCATCGCAAGGGTCTATAACAAGAAGGTATGACCTCGACCGGTTAAGTTAGGCGACCTAGTCCTGCACAAGACCGAGGTTAGCGATCCGACCCAAGCAAGGGGGAAGCTGGCCCCCAAGTGGGAGGGACCTTACCGGGTCGTCGAGGTAGTCCGACCGGGTACTTACCGGCTCGCGACAATGGACGGTTCTCCTTTATTGAGAACATGGAACGTACAGAACCTTAAGAAGTTTTTCGTTTAAATGAAGAAGCCATTCGTCTAAGGAAGAAGAAGTTCTTCGCCCGAGGAGGAGGAATATTTTTGCCTTAAGAAGAAAAAGGCGATACACGAGAGAAGTAAAAGTTTTCTTTTATTCAAGAAAAAACCAACTTACAGGACTCAACTCCGACTTACAGAATTGACTAACACCTTATAAGAACGAAAATACAAGGCCCTTCCTTATTACTATGGGACGTCACAGGCGGTCATCAAAGGGGACGTCCTCGGGCATGTCTACCTCCAGATCCTCGGGGTGGGGAACAAAGGGATCCTCCTCCACCTCGAGGCCGGGGTGACGAGCGCGGAAGCGGGACGTGGCGATTCGGTATCCGTATTCGAAGTACACCCGCCCCGTCTGCGTCAACCCGAGTTCGAACCCCTCGGACTTTTTATACGCCTCGAGGAGCTCCTTGTCCTTGATGGGTCGGAGACGGACCTCCTCCGCCAGCGCTTCCGAGGCCGCTCTCGTCTCGGCCTTCGCCTCCTCCAGCTTCTTGCCGAGGGTGCTCGCCTCCGCTCCAACCTTATTGCTTTTTGGAGCTCCTCGTTCAATTTCTTAGAGGCCTCAAGCTCCGACCAAAGGCGAGCTGCCTCCGCCTCAGAGTCCGCCGCGCGCTTCTCGACGGTTGCCACTGCCTCCGGATCGGCCCCGGCTCGGGTCTCCTCGACCTGGTGGCGGAGCTCGGCGTTGCGACTGACGAGGCCCCCAATGACCCGGCCAGCGTCGCGCACCCTATCCATCTGGGCCGTTGCATAATGAAGGCCCTATAAAAGAGAAGACGAGTCAGCAGAAGCCAAACAACCCTGAACGGAAAGAGAAGAGGAGTACTTACCCAGGTCAAGGATTGGGCCGACTTGCTGAGCAGAGCCTCCGAGGGCAAAGTGTACAAATCCCGAGCCATGTCAAGATGAAGTGCGCCTCGGAGGAATGCTGTGGAGGCGTCCCCTCCGGCCCATACTCTATCCCCCTGGGACAGGCCTCCCCAGCGGGCTACCAGTGGGTCGCTGGCTTCCCCGAGCGGGATCTCGCCCACCAGCCGCGTCAGGAACAGCTCCTCGTCCTCGACTGGCAGGCGGCACAGGTCACGAACGGAGGGAGGGCGCGGACCCTTCCCAGCCGCCCGTCGACTAGGCCCGTCCTCGCCCCGACGAGGGCCCGCCTCAGCCCCCTTTGAAGGTGCCGCCTTCGCTTTCTTCCGAGGGCGTCCGGCCTCAATCTCCAGGGGAGCGTCCTTCGTGCCGGGTCGTGAGTCGGCTGGCGGTGCTGGGGGAGGAGCTTGCGGTGCGAGGAGTGACCGTAGATTCACCATTTCTGCAAGGAATAGGAAAAACATCAGTACCAGAATGGAGCCACGCAATGCCCGAGCCTAGCGTTAACTCACGTACCCCGAGGCATTGGGCTGAGACCCGCCTCAACTAGCCACTGCTCAGTCATGCCCCGAAGGGCCTGGGAGCTAGGGAGAATCTCCCTGAGCCTCCCCAGGTCTTGGCGCTCCGCTTCACTCAAGCTTGGGGTGGTGTTGTCGACCGCCCTCGCGGACCACCGAACCCCAAAACCCCAGTCCTTTGCACGACTGATGTAAAAAAACCTCCCCTTCCATCCTTTATTATTGGAAGGAGCCCCCCCGACTCGAAAGCCCGACCGGGCAGATAGGAAGTAACCCCCCGAACCTTTGGAGAGGCGATAGCAGAAGAGGAATAGGTTGAGGGTAGGGGTGATGTTGGCATGGTAGCATTCCCCCAGGAATACCACTAGGTAACGCCAAGAGTTCAGCGCCACCTGGGACGGCGAAATTCGCCAGAAAGAAATACAAGCTACGATGAGGGGGTGGAGGGGAAAACGCAGACCCGCCTCCAGGGCGTCTAGGGTCAGCGCGAAACCCTTTGGGACCGGGTCGTATGCCCGCTGTCCCGGTTTAGGGGCACTAAGGATATGGTCCTCCGGGATGCTATAACGCTCCCGGAGCCCCCCCAACAGTGACCGGTGGAGTCATTGTCGTGCGACCACATCAGGGCCTCCAAGGCCCGCGCCGCTTCCCCATCGGAGGATTCCACGGGGGATGTCGGAGGGCATTCCCCTCCAACTACGTAGGAAGGGGAAGAAGAGGAGGAAAAAGAGGACGACATCTTGACTAACCTTGGCAGGAAGATGCTACGGGGAGGGGGAACACGATGCGGGAGGCGAGGAAGAAGACTGGAAAGGGAACGGCAAGACTCGAAGAAGAAAACTCAGCGGCGAAAGATAAGAGCGAAGCTGGATGTTCGCTATTTAAAGAGGATATCCCGCCAGAACCAGCGGCCCTTCACCTCCCGAGAATGGGCGGCAGCCCACCTACGCACGTGTGTAACCGTCACGTTAGAAATGCCAAAAGACGGCCCGCCTTAATGAGAGCCTGACGTGGCAGCCCCGCTGAAGCGGCAACGCCCTAACTGTTGGGAAATCATTGAGGGGCGACATCATATGCGCAGCGGAAGAACAAGAAAATAAAATCCCCGATTCCCTAAAAGATGTTCGTCGTCGTGCGAAGATTGGTGCGCAAAAAATCCGCAAAACACAAAACTGCGTATAGAGATTGTGTTACCTAGGGAGATCGTATATCCCTGTTTCCTTGCAGATCCTTAGGAGAGGGTGAAGGAGGTCAAGCGTCGTCCTCTCTAGCGGTGATCCACACAGTAGGGTTGCGACGACGCTCCTCAAAACTCCAGGACTACTCTGAGGTGGAGAGGGAGAGGAAAATAGGAAAGGCAAGCAAAGACTCTAGCCTATGAGGCTGTGAATCCCTCCTATTTATAGAGATCCCGTGTCAAACCCTAATGGGTCCTTCCTTAGTGGGTATTGGATCTGCATCCAATAAGACAAGGGCTCCGTCGGATATCTCATATCCGAACCTCTACTCATCGCAATGCCAACCATATGTGTGTGACCCTCTAGGCCCAATATCGAGCTGGCCGTGAGTCATACCTGTCAGAACTCCTTCTAACTCAGTGAATTATTATCTCTGTAATAATTCACTCGACTCATCGACTACGGACGTACTAGGCCACTACGCCGTAGTCCCCAAACGATATAGGGGAATCCAATCCATTAGACCTGTCTGTCCTCAGTTACCATGTACCTATAGTCCCTCATCCATCTAATATCCCAGAGACCGTATATCGAGCATGGTGTTGTCAGACCCATACGGTTTCTACTCGAGTCTCGCTCTAATCGGATTCTCCCGGAGAACTCTTTCTCTCTCAACCCGAATGACCCTAGCCAGGGATTTGTCTGAGCAAGAACACATAGGATATTCCTCTCATGACGCCGAGAGTGGATGATCCTCTATTGACACTCAATAGCCCTCGTAAGGTCGACTACCACTCCTAATGACCAGCTGTACTAGATCTGGGGACAGCCAAACCTATAAGTCTGGTATCAAAGAGTGGAGCACTCATACAGGACATCCTTGGTGTCTCAAGTCTAAGGACCAGATACACCACTAGGACTACGGAATCGCTGTCTGACAATAAGGCATCATCAACCATCCAGCATTCCGTAAGCGGATCAATCAGTGAACTCATTCTCCAATGAGCACCTGTACCGTATCCCTAGTGTCCCTACACGAGCAGCTATGAGACTAGCTGCATCCATCATATGGACGGGTATACAGCACACCAGTCTATCCGGTTATCACGATGTCCCTCTCGAGTAACCTATGACCGGGATTATTTAGGATATGTGTTTAAAGGTGAATCGATCTCATTATCGTGATCTCATCATTATCCGATTCCCATTGCACAAATCCAAGGACATCACAATATATATATGCATTTATGCAATAGTTACAAAGTGATATACGCCAAAATATAATAAGCAAAAAGATTCTGTATCAAGTCACACGTGCCATCACTCACGTGATTGGCTTGCTGGGCACCTATGACTAGCAATCTCCCACTTGACCTAAAGCCAATCACCTATGTGTCTGATCCCCATCAGACTCCTGTGACGCTCATAGACAATCTAAGAGAACGGCTTTGTCAGTGGATCTGCAATGTTATCTTCGGATGGAACTCTTTCCACTACTACATCTCCTCGGGTTACGATCTCTCTTATAAGCTGGAACCTCCTCAGAACACTTCTGATGAGACCCAGGTTCCCTTATTTGAGTAATCGCCCCATAGTTGTCGCAATATAAGGAAGTCGACTTGTCCCTATCTGTATCGACTCCCAAATCTGTGATTAACTTTTTCACCCAGACTCCCTCCTTTGCTGCATCCGATGCAGCAATGTACTCCGCCTCCATGGTCGAGTCAGCAGTGATGTCTTGCTTGGAACTCTTCCAGCACACTGCTCCTCCATTCAAGGTGTACACATACCCTGAATTCGACTTGCTATCATCGACATCAGACTAAAAACTTGAGTCAGTGAAGCCTTCAACCTTAAGGCTATTACCTCCATATACTAGTAAAAGATCCTTAGTCCTTCTCAAGTACTTAAGGATACACTTTACTGTTTTCCAGTGCTCCAAGCCTGGATCCGCCTGATACCTGCTCGTGACACTCAGAGCATGCGCTATATCAGGCCTAGTACATAGCATGACATACATGATAGACCCTATTGCTGAGGCATAAGGTATCATATTCATGTTTGCCCTTTGGAATTTTCCATGCCAAACCTTTTGACAATGGTTTCTATGTACCTGGACTGGGACAAGCCAAGCATCCTCTTGGATCTATCTCTATAGATTCTAATCCCCAAGATATAGGATGCTTCCCCTAAGTCCTTTATGGAGAAGTGTCTAGATAACCAAGTCTTTACTGTGGATAGCATTCCTACGTCATTCCCAATGATGAGGATGTCATCCACATATAACACCAAAAAGGTGATAGCGCTCCCACTTACCTTCTTGTATACACAAGGCTCATCTTCGTTCTTAACGAAGTCATAAGATCTGATTGACTCATCAAATCTTATGTTCCAACTTCGGGAAGCTTGCTTTAGTCCATAAATGGATTTAAGCAACCTACACACTTTATCTGGGCAGTTCTTGGACACGAATCCCTCAGGTTGCATCATATACACCTCCTCCTCGAGGTTCCCATTGAGGAATGCGGTTTTCACATCCATCTGCCAGATCTCATAATCATAGTGTGCTGCAATAGCCAATAGAATTCTGATGGATTTTAGCATTGCTACGGGTGAGAAAGTTTCGTCGTAGTCAACACCTTGCCTTTGACGATACCCCTTAGCCACTAGCCTTGCTTTATAGGTCTCTACCTTTCCATCTACTCCGATCTTTTTCTTAAAGATCCACTTGCAACCGATGGGTACAATACCTTCGGGCGCATCAACTAGGTTCCAAACCTTATTGGAGTACATAGAATCCATCTCAGAATTCATGGCTTCTTGCCACTTCCCGGAGTCTATACTCATAATAGCCTCCTCGTAAGTCTGAGGATCAATATCCTCTACATCCTCTCCTCTAATATGTCCCACATATCTCTCAGGAGGATGGGATACTCTATCAGATCTGCGTAAAGTTGATACTTGTGTATTAGGTACCTAAACAGACTCGGGCTGTAGAGTGGTGCTTGAGCTTGGTTCTCTAACTTCGCTCAACTCTATCATTCTCCCACTGTCTCCGCCAAGAATGTGTTCCTTCTCAAGGAACACTGCTCTCTTAGCTACAAAGACCTTTTTGTCCTCGAGATGATAGAAATAATATCCACAAGTTTCCTTGGGGTATCCCACAAATATGCATCGCTCTGTCCTTGATTCTAACTTATCGGGGTTGTGTCTTTTAACGTGGGCAGGGTAGCCCCAAATTTTAACAACCTTAAGATCAGGCTTCTTCCCTTTCCATATCTCATATGGTGTAGACACTACCGACTTAGTTGGAACTCTGTTCAGAAGGTAAGCTGCGGTTTCTAGGGCATATCCCTAGAATGAGATGGGTAGGTCAGCGAAACTCATCATGGACCATACCATATCTAATAAAGTACGATTTCTCCTTTTAGAGACACCATTGAGCTGAGGTGTGTAAGGAGGTGTCCATTGGTATAATATCCCATGGTCCTTGAGGAACTGAGTAAACTCTGTACTTAAGTACTCACCTCCTCGATCTGATCGAAGAGTTTTGATACTCTTTCCAGTCTGGTTCTCCACCTCATTCTTATAATCTCCGAATTTCTCAAAGGCATCGGACTTGTACTTCATTAAGTACACATATCCATACCTTGAGAAATCATCAGTAAATGTAATGAAGTAGGAGTAACCTCCAATGGCATGAGTTGACATGGGTCCACATACATCACTATGTATGAGTTCCAACAACTCAGTGGCTCTCTCTCCAGTTCCACTAAATGGAGAGTTGGTCAATTTTCCACGAATGCAAGGCTCACAAGTTGAATAAGACATATAGTCGAATGGATCTAGATATCCATCATTTAGTAACTTTTGAATCCTTCTTTCATGGATGTGACCTAGCCTACAATGTCATAGGTATGCACTGTTCAACTCATCTCGTTTCCTTTTGGACACATTTACATTCATGATATGTGGAGTGGTGTCTAACATAAATAAACCATTATGCAATGTTCCTTTCGTGATGATCTTATCATTTAATAATATCGAACAACCATTGTTCTCAAAAACAAATTTATATCCACTAACTGTTAAATATGAAATGGAGATAATGTTTTTGATAATAGAAGGAACAAAATAACATGCATCTAATGCAATAAAAGCTCCACTAGGCAGATGTAGGGCGATCTCGCCAACAGCTAATATAGCAACTTTTGCTCCATTACCCATCTTGAGGTCCATCTCGCCTCTCTCTAGTCTCCTAGGCCTTGCCAGAACCTGCAACGAATTGCATATATGATAAGCACTACCGGTATCCAATACCCATGTGTTATCATAAGAGTCTGACAAATGGAGACTGATCATGAATGTACCTGAAGCTTCATCAAGCTTTTGTTTCGCCCTTTCTGCAAGGTACTCTTTGCAGTTTCTCTTCCAATGCCCATCTTTACCACAGTGGAAGCACTGGCCTTTGTCCTTTGCTGGGTCCTTCTTAGCAACCTTTGCTTTACCTTGTTTGCCCTTGCCCTTTCCCTTCTTAAGGGACCTTTCTGCTTTCCTTTTCTTTCTGGTCTCACTAGTGTAGAGAACTGGCTTCTCTTTCTTAACAGTACTCTCTGCCTCCCTCAACATATTGAGGAGCTCTGGGAGAGTCACCTCAAGCTTGTTCATATTAAAATTCATTATGAACTGTGAAAAGGAATCTGGTAGGGACTGAAGCACAATGTCCACACACAAGTTATCCTCTAGGACCATTCCTAGACCTGTGAGTTTCTCTATCCACTCAATCATCTTTAGGACATGGTTCTGAACCGATGTCCCCTCAGTCATCCTAGCGCGGAAAAGGCTCTTGGATATCTCATATCGTTGAGTCCTTCCCTGTTCCTCAAACAATTTACGGACATGTAGGAGAATGGATCTGGCATCCATCTTTTCATGTTGTCTCTGTAACTCTGGAGTCACAGAGCCCAACATATAGCACTGAGCAAGAGTGGAGTCATCAATGTACTTCACGTAGCGAGCGATCTCATCCTCGCTTGCCCCTTCTTCGGGCGTAGGCATCACTGTATCAAGGACGTACACGATTTTCTCCGCTGTGAGAACAATTCTCAAGGTACGGAGCCAATCCGTATAATTTGGACCAGTGAGGCGGTTGACATCAAGTATGTCACGTAAGGGATTTGAAAGCGACATTTTCTGAAAATAAAGATGTCGCAGAAATGTATAACATGCAGATTTTGCAAGAAATAAACTATCAAGATATGGACTTCTATCTTAATATGCTCCCACTATTTTACTCTCGAGTCACGCGACACCCTCAGCACGTGAAACGGAAGTCTCCGGCAGACTTCTAGTGGGGATCAGGATCCAATCAGCGTCTTAGTGTAACCTCGAGGGACTCGACCAATCACACTAAGCCTAAAAGGTAGGCAACTCTTGCCGATCACAACTCCTTGTGATTCCCGTCCTGTTCGGCCTCCGAATCACCATGGCCTCGAGGGACTCGACCAACCATGATGCTCGGTTAAGTCAACACATTCGTTACAAGACGAGTCTGATTTGATGATATACCCTCGAGGGACTCGACCAAGCATACCATGCCCTCAGGTCACCGGTGACATCTCTATGTCGTAAGCAAGATAGCGAATTGCGATATAGGTGAGTCTCGAGGGACTCGACCAACTCAACCTACACCGGGAATCGGTTCATACTCATAACGATGGAAGGCCACGTGGGTCAATCTAATTGCCTCACGTTTACCGACTTAATATTATCGAGAGATGTTTCTATAATTAGGTCTCCTAATATGACATGTCACACATATACATATTTAATATATATCTACATCGCATGCAAATATATATACATATATAGTATGTGTATAAGCAATCACACCAGATGATCATGGACCACAACCTAATATGATTAGGCCCGAGCCAATAGGCCTAATCACTCACATCAAGATCTATGTGTGCAACGGTGCATCTCCATGCCCTGTGATCGTCCATCTCGTCCTCGTCGGTTTCGTCGACATCTTGATGCATCTCCATGCATCACGATCGTCCGTCTCGTAGGTCCCGCTATCGCATCCACGCTCCCGCTGCGCCTCCTCGTGTGATTACAACTTAATCATAGGCACGCAGGCCCGATAATAAACAAGAAATATAATGGAGGTTCACAGACCTCAATAATAATAATCACAAGTACACACATCACACGGTCCATGATCATCCGTTCACACATCATACATCACATGTATAAATAATCATCATCATGTAGGACTACTAGATAATAATAAAAATAATAATCAACTAAACCTTTTAATTAATTAATATTTTTCTGAAATCAGGGACATGTAGGGAATTTCTCAATTCCTAAGGGTATTTTCGTAATTTGGACAAAAGACAGAAACTGGAATTTCTCAAATTCCGAGGGGCAAAACTATCTTTTGCCCAGAAAACCCTAATACCCTTTCCCCCTTTCGCTGCTGCCGCCGTCGCCACCCTGCCGGCGGCGGCCTGTGCGGCGGGGCGAGGGCGCTGCCCTCGCCTGCAGGCGGCACGCCCGCTGGTGGCGCTGCCGCTGCAGGTGGGCTCCCCTTTCGGGCGTCGCTGCCTCCGCAGGCGGTGCTGTCCCGCCGGGCGGCCGCCCCTGTGGGGGGGGGTTTCGCCCGCGGGAGCAGCGGCGGCAGGCGTCGCGCGTCGCTGCCCTGCGGCGCCTCTGCCCGAGGGTTGCCAGCCCCGTCGGCAGCAAGCCTGCTGCAAGCAGGCCGCCGGCCGGCTGCTGCAGGCACAGCGCTTGCGCATGCGCCGGCGCTGTGCTGCCTGGCTGCGGCTGCCGCTACAGGTGGCTGCAGGCATGCAGATCGAGGGCAGCAACTGTTGCTGCCCTTCCTCGCTTTTGCGTCAACGATTTTGACATCAAAATTCTTCCTAAACACAATACACGCAGTTCAAAACCAATCATTCGCACGAACAACCTAGCTCTGATACCACTGTTGGGAAATCATTGAGGGGCGACATCATATGCGCAGCGGAAGAACAAGAAAACAAAATCCCCGATTCCCTAAAAGATGTTCGTCGTCGTGCGAAGATTGGTGCGCAAAAAATCCGCAAAACACAAAACTGCGTATAGAGATTGTGTTACCTTGTGAGATCGTATATCCCTGTTTCCTTGCAGATCCTTAGGAGAGGGTGAAGGAGGTCAAGCGTCGTCCTCTCTAGCGGTGATCCACACAGTAGGGTTGCGACGACGCTCCTCAAAACTCCAGGCCTACTCTGAGGTGGAGAGGGAGAGGAGAATAGGAAAGGCAAGCAAAGACTCTAGCCTATGAGGCTGTGAATCCCTCCTATTTATAGAGATCCCGTGTCAAACCCTAATGGGTCCTTCCTTAGTGGGTATTGGATCTGCATCCAATAAGACAAGGGCTCCGTCGGATATCTCATATCCGAACCTCTACTCATCGCAATGCCAACCATATGTGTGTGACCCTCTAGGCCCAATATCGAGCTGGCCGTGAGTCATACCTGTCAGAACTCCTTCTAACTCAGTGAATTATTATCTCTGTAATAATTCACTCGACTCATCGACTACGGACGTACTAGGCCACTACGCCGTAGTCCCCAAACGATATAGGGGAATCCAATCCATTAGACCTGTCTGTCCTCAGTTACCATGTACCTATAGTCCCTCATCCATCTAATATCCCAGAGACCGTATATCGAGCATGGTGTTGTCAGACCCATACGGTTTCTACTCGAGTCTCGCTCTAATCGGATTCTCCCGGAGAACTCTTTCTCTCTCAACCCGAATGACCCTGGCCAGGGATTTGTCTGAGCAAGAACACATAGGATATTCCTCTCATGACGCCGAGAGTGGATGATCCTCTATTGACACTCAATAGCCCTCGTAAGGTCGACTACCACTCCTAATGACCAGCTGTACTAGATCTGGGGACAGCCAAACCTATAAGTCTGGTATCAAAGAGTGGAGCACTCATACAGGACATCCTTGGTGTCTCAAGTCTAAGGACCAGATACACCACTAGGACTACGGAATCGCTGTCTGACAATAAGGCATCATCAACCATCCAGCATTCCGTAAGCGGATCAATCAGTGAACTCATTCTCCAATGAGCACCTGTACCGTATCCCTAGTGTCCCTACACGAGCAGCTATGAGACCAGCTGCATCCATCATATGGACGGGTATACAGCACACCAGTCTATCCGGTTATCACGATGTCCCTCTCGAGTAACCTATGACCGGGATTATTTAGGATATGTGTTTAAAGGTGAATCGATCTCATTATCGTGATCTCATCATTATCCGATTCCCATTGCACAAATCCAAGGACATCACAATATATATATGCATTTATGCAATAGTTATAAAGTGATATACGCCAAAATATAATAAGCAAAAAGATTCTGTATCAAGTCACACGTGCCATCACTCACGTGATTGGCTTGCTGGGCACCTATGACTAGCAATCTCCCACTTGACCTAAAGCCAATCACCTATGTGTCTGATCCCCATCAGACTCCTGTGACGCTCATAGACAATCTAAGAGAACGACTTTGTCAGTGGATCTGCAATGTTATCTTCGGATGGAACTCTTTCCACTACTACATCTCCTCGGGTTACGATCTCTCTTATAAGCTGGAACCTCCTCAGAACACTTCTGATGAGACCCGGGTTCCCTTATTTGAGTAATCGCCCCATAGTTGTCGCAATATAAGGAAGTCGACTTGTCGCTATCTGTATCGACTCCCAAATCTGTGATTAACTTTTTCACCCAGACTCCCTCCGTTGCTGCATCCGATGCAGCAATGTACTCCGCCTCCATGGTCGAGTCAGCAGTGATGTCTTGCTTGGAACTCTTCCAGCACACTGCTCCTCCATTCAAGGTGTACACATACCCTGAATTCGACTTGCTATCATCGACATCAGACTGAAAACTTGAGTCAGTGAAGCCTTCAACCTTAAGGCTATTACCTCCATATACTAGTAAAAGATCCTTAGTCCTTCTCAAGTACTTAAGGATACACTTTACTGTTTTCCAGTGCTCCAAGCCTGGATCCGCCTGATACCTGCTCGTGACACTCAGAGCATGCGCTATATCAGGCCTAGTACATAGCATGACATACATGATAGACCCTATTGCTGAGGCATAAGGTATCATATTCATGTTTGCCCTTTGGAATTTTCCATGCCAAACCTTTTGACAATGGTTTCTATGTACCTGGACTGGGACAAGCCAAGCATCCTCTTGGATCTATCTCTATAGATTCTAATCCCCAAGATATAGGATGCTTCCCCTAAGTCCTTTATGGAGAAGTGTCTAGATAACCAAGTCTTTACTGTGGATAGCATTCCTACGTCATTCCCAATGATGAGGATGTCATCCACATATAACACCAAAAAGGTGATAGCGCTCCCACTTACCTTCCTGTATACACAAGGCTCATCTTCGTTCTTAACGAAGTCATAAGATCTGATTGACTCATCAAATCTTATGTTCCAACTTCGGGAAGCTTGCTTTAGTCCATAAATGGATTTAAGCAACCTACACACTTTATCTGGGCAGTTCTTGGACACGAATCCCTCAGGTTGCATCATATACACCTCCTCCTCGAGGTTCCCATTGAGGAATGCGGTTTTCACATCCATCTGCCAGATCTCATAATCATAGTGTGCTGCAATAGCCAATAGAATTCTGATGGATTTTAGCATTGCTACGGGTGAGAAAGTTTCGTCGTAGTCAACACCTTGCCTTTGACGATACGCCTTAGCCACTAGCCTTGCTTTATAGGTCTCTACCTTTCCATCTACTCCGATCTTTTTCTTAAAGATCCACTTGCAACCGATGGATACAATACCTTCGGGCGCATCAACTAGGTTCCAAACCTTATTGGAGTACATAGAATCCATCTCAGAATTCATGGCTTCTTGCCACTTCCCAGAGTCTATACTCATAATAGCCTCCTCGTAAGTCTGAGGATCAATATCCTCTACATCCTCTCCTCTAATATGTCCCACATATCTCTCAGGAGGATGGGATACTCTATCAGATCTGCGTAAAGTTGATACTTGTGTATTAGGTACCTAAACAGACTCGGGCTGTAGAGTGGTGCTTGAGCTTGGTTCTCTAACTTCGCTCAACTCTATCATTCTCCCACTGTCTCCGCCAAGAATGTGTTCCTTCTCAAGGAACACTGCTCTCTTAGCTACAAAGACCTTTTTGTCCTCGAGATGATAGAAATAATATCCACAAGTTTCCTTGGGGTATCCCACAAATATGCATCGCTCTGTCCTTGATTCTAACTTATCGGGGTTGTGTCTTTTAACGTGGGCAGGGTAGCCCCAAATTTTAACAACCTTAAGATCAGGCTTCTTCCCTTTCCATATCTCATATGGTGTAGACACTACCGACTTAGTTGGAACTCTGTTCAGAAGGTAAGCTGCGGTTTCTAGGGCATATCCCTAGAATGAGATGGGTAGGTCAGCGAAACTCATCATGGACCATACCATATCTAATAAAGTACGATTTCTCCTTTTAGAGACACCATTGAGCTGAGGTGTGTAAGGAGGTGTCCATTGGTATAATATCCCATGGTCCTTGAGGAACTGAGTAAACTCTGTACTTAAGTACTCACCTCCTCGATCTGATCGAAGAGTTTTGATACTCTTTCCAGTCTGGTTCTCCACCTCATTCTTATACTCTCCGAATTTCTCAAAGGCATCGGACTTGTACTTCATTAAGTACACATATCCATACCTTGAGAAATCATCAGTAAATGTAATGAAGTAGGAGTAACCTCCAATGGCATGAGTTGACATGGGTCCACATACATCACTATGTATGAGTTCCAACAACTCAGTGGCTCTCTCTCCAGTTCCACTAAATGGAGAGTTGGTCAATTTTCCACGAATGCAAGGCTCACAAGTTGAATAAGACATATAGTCGAATGGATCTAGATATCCATCATTTAGTAACTTTTGAATCCTTCTTTCATGGATGTGACCTAGCCTACAATGTCATAGGTATGCACTGTTCAACTCATCTCGTTTCCTTTTGGACACATTTACATTCATGATATGTGGAGTGGTGTCTAACATAAATAAACCATTATGCAATGTTCCTTTCGTGATGATCTTATCATTTAATAATATCGAACAACCATTGTTCTCAAAAACAAATTTATATCCACTAACTGTTAAATATGAAATGGAGATAATGTTTTTGATAATAGAAGGAACAAAATAACATGCATCTAATGCAATAAAAGCTCCACTAGGCAGATGTAGGGCGATCTCGCCAACAGCTAATACAGCAACTTTTGCTCCATTACCCATCTTGAGGTCCATCTCGCCTCTCTCTAGTCTCCTAGGCCTTGCCAGAACCTGCAACGAATTGCATATATGATAAGCACTACCGGTATCCAATACCCATGTGTTATCATAAGAGTCTGACAAATGGAGACTGATCATGAATGTACCTGAAGCTTTATCAAGCTTTTGTTTCGCCCTTTCTGCAAGGTACTCTTTGCAGTTTCTCTTCCAATGCCCATCTTTACCACAGTGGAAGCACTGGCCTTTGTCCTTTGCTGGGTCCTTCTTAGCAACCTTTGCTTTACCTTGTTTGCCCTTGCCCTTTCCCTTCTTAAGGGACCTTTCTGCTTTCCTTTTCTTTCTGGTCTCACTAGTGTAGAGAACTGGCTTCTCTTTCTTAACAGTACTCTCTGCCTCCCTCAACATATTGAGGAGCTCTGGGAGAGTCACCTCAAGCTTGTTCATATTAAAATTCATTATGAACTGTGAAAAGGAATCTGGTAGGGACTGAAGCACAATGTCCACACACAAGTTATCCTCTAGGACCATTCCTAGACCTGTGAGTTTCTCTATCCACTCAATCATCTTTAGGACATGGTTCTGAACCGATGTCCCCTCAGTCATCCTAGCGCGGAAAAGGCTCTTGGATATCTCATATCGTTGAGTCCTTCCCTGTTCCTCAAACAATTTACGGACATGTAGGAGAATGGATCTGGCATCCATCTTTTCATGTTGTCTCTGTAACTCTGGAGTCACAGAGCCCAACATATAGCACTGAGCAAGAGTGGAGTCATCAATGTACTTCACGTAGCGAGCGATCTCATCCTCGCTTGCCCCTTCTTCGGGCGTAGGCATCACTGTATCAAGGACGTACACGATTTTCTCCGCTGTGAGAACAATTCTCAAGTTACGGAGCCAATCCGTATAATTTGGACCAGTGAGGCGGTTGACATCAAGTATGTCACGTAAGGGATTTGAAAGCGACATTTTCTGAAAATAAAGATGTAGCAGAAATGTATAACATGCAGATTTTGCAAGAAATAAACTATCAAGATATGGACTTCTATCTTAATATGCTCCCACTATTTTACTATCGAGTCACGCGACACCCTCAGCACGTGAAACGGAAGTCTCCGGCAGACTTCTAGTGGGGATCAGGATCCAATCAGCGTCTTAGTGTAACCTCGAGGGACTCGACCAATCACACTAAGCCTAAAAGGTAGGCAACTCTTGCCGATCACAACTCCTTGTGATTCCCGTCCTGTTCGGCCTCCGAATCACCATGGCCTCGAGGGACTCGACCAACCATGATGCTCGGTTAAGTCAACACATTCGTTACAAGATGAGTCTGATTTGATGATATACCCTCGAGGGACTCGACCAAGCATACCATGCCCTCAGGTCACCGGTGACATCTCTATGTCGTAAGCAAGATAGCGAATTGCGATATAGGTGAGTCTCGAGGGACTCGACCAACTCAACCTACACCGGGAATCGGTTCATACTCATAACGATGGAAGGCCACGTGGGTCAATCTAATTGCCTCACGTTTACCGACTTAATATTATCGAGAGATGTTTCTATAATTAGGTCTCCTAATATGACATGTCACACATATACATATTTAATATATATCTACATCGCATGCAAATATATATACATATCTAGTATGTGTATAAGCAATCACACCAGATGATCATGGACCACAACCTAATATGATTAGGCCCGAGCCAGTAGGCCTAATCACTCACATCAAGATCTATGTGTGCAACGGTGCATCTCCATGCCCTGTGATCGTCCATCTCGTCCTCGTCGGTTTCGTCGACATCTTGATGCATCTCCATGCATCACGATCGTCCGTCTCGTGGGTCCCGCTATCGCATCCACGCTCCCGCTGCGCCTCCTCGTGTGATTACAACTTAATCATAGGCACGCAGACCCGATAATAAACAAGAAATATAATGGAGGTTCACAGACCTCAATAATAATAATCACAAGTACACACATCACACGGTCCATGATCATCCGTCCACACATCATACATCACATGTAGAAATAATCATCATCATGTAGGACTACTAGATAATAATAAAAATAATAATCAACTAAATCTTTTAATTAATTAATATTTTTCTGAAATCAGGGACATGTAGGGAATTTCTCAATTCCTAAGGGTATTTTCGTAATTTGGACAAAAGACAGAAACTGGAATTTCTCAAATTCCGAGGGGCAAAACTATCTTTTGCCCAGAAAACCCTAATACCCTTTCCACCTTTCGCTGCTGCCGCCGTCGCCACCCTGCCGGCGGCGGCCTGTGCGGCGGGGCGAGGGCGCTGCCCTCGCCTGCAGGCGGCACGCCCGCTGGTGGCGCTGCCGCTGCAGGTGGGCTCCCCTTTCGGGCGTCGCTGCCTCCGCAGGCGGTGCTGTCCCGCCGGGCGGCCGCCCCTGTGGGGGGGGTTTCGCCCGCGGGAGCAGCGGCGGCAGGCGTCGCGCGTCGCTGCCCTGCGACGCCTCTGCCCGTGGGTTGCCAGCCCCGTCGGCAGCAAGCCTGCTGCAAGCAGGCCGCCGGCCGGCTGCTGCAGGCACAGCGCTTGCGCATGCGCCGGCGCTGTGCTGCCTGGCTGCGGCTGCGGCTGCCGCTGTAGGTGGCTGCAGGCATGCAGATCGAGGGCAGCAACTGTTGCTGCCCTTCCTCGCTTTTGCGTCAACGATTTTGACATCAAAATTCTTCCTAAACACAATACACGCAGTTCAAAACCAATCATTCGCACGAACAACCTAGCTCTGATACCACTGTTGGGAAATCATTGAGGGGCGACATCATATGCGCAGCGGAAGAACAAGAAAACAAAATCCCCGATTCCCTAAAAGATGTTCGTCGTCGTGCGAAGATTGGTGCGCAAAAAATCCGCAAAACACAAAACTGCGTATAGAGATTGTGTTACCTTGGGAGATCGTATATCCCTGTTTCCTTGCAGATCCTTAGGAGAGGGTGAAGGAGGTCAAGCGTCGTCCTCTCTAGCGGTGATCCACACAGTAGGGTTGCGACGACGCTCCTCAAAACTCCAGGCCTACTCTGAGGTGGAGAGGGAGAGGAGAATAGGAAAGGCAAGCAAAGACTCTAGCCTATGAGGCTGTGAATCCCTCCTATTTATAGAGATCCCGTGTCAAACCCTAATGGGTCCTTCCTTAGTGGGTATTGGATCTGCATCCAATAAGACAAGGGCTCCGTCGGATATCTCATATCCGAACCTCTACTCATCGCAATGCCTACCATATGTGTGTGACCCTCTAGGCCCAATATCGAGCTGGCCGTGAGTCATACTTGTCAGAACTCCTTCTAACTCAGTGAATTATTATCTCTGTAATAATTCACTCGACTCATCGACTACGGACGTACTAGGCCACTACGCCGTAGTCCCCAAACGATATAGGGGAATCCAATCCATTAGACCTGTCTGTCCTCAATTACCATGTACCTATAGTCTCTCATCCATCTAATATCCCAGAGACCGTATATCGAGCATGGTGTTGTCAGACCCATACGGTTTCTACTCGAGTCTCGCTCTAATCGGATTCTCCCGGAGAACTCTTTCTCTCTCAACCCGAATGACCCTGGCCAGGGATTTGTCTGAGCAAGAACACATAGGATATTCCTCTCATGACGCCGAGAGTGGATGATCCTCTATTGACACTCAATAGCCCTCGTAAGGTCGACTACCACTCCCAATGACCAGCTGTACTAGATCTGGGGACAGCCAAACCTATAAGTCTGGTATCAAAGAGTGGAGCACTCATACAGGACATCCTTGGTGTCTCAAGTCTAAGGACCAGATACACCACTAGGACTACGGAATCGCTGTCTAACAATAAGGCATCATCAACCATCCAGCATTCCGTAAGCGGATCAATCAGTGAACTCATTCTCCAATAAGCACCTGTACTGTATCCCTAGTGTCCCTACACGAGCAGCTATGAGACCAGCTGCATCCATCATATGGACGGGTATACAGCACACCAGTCTATCCGGTTATCACGATGTCCCTCTCGAGTAACCTATGACCGGGATTATTTAGGATATGTGTTTAAAGGTGAATCGATCTCATTATCGTGATCTCATCATTATCCGATTCCCATTGCACAAATCTAAGGACATCACAATATATATATGCATTTATGCAATAGTTATAAAGTGATATACGCCAAAATATAATAAGCAAAAAGATTCTGTATCAAGTCACACGTGCCATCACTCACGTGATTGGCTTGCTGGGCACCTATGACTAGCAATCTCCCACTTGACCTAAAGCCAATCACCTATGTGTCTGATCCCCATCAGACTCCTGTGACGCTCATAGACAATCTAAGAGAACGACTTTGTCAGTGGATCTGCAATGTTATCTTCGGATGGAACTCTTTCCACTACTACATCTCCTCGGGTTACGATCTCTCTTATAAGCTGGAACCTCCTCAGAACACTTCTGATGAGACCCGGGTTCCCTTATTTGAGTAATCACCCCATAGTTGTCGTGATCCTCGACCGCATAATGCCCGAGACCACACCTGCACGGCCAGCCCACCTGCGTCGTGCTCCTTAGCCCCATGTTCCTGAGACACGCCTGTGCGGCCAGCCCGCTTGCGTCGTGCTCCTTGGCCCCATGCTCCCGAGACACACCTGCGCGGTCAGCCCGCCTGCATCGTGCTCCTCGGCCCTATGCTTCCCGAGACACACCTGCGCGGCCAGCCCGCTTGCGCCATGCTCCTCGGCCCTATGCTCCCGAGACACACCTGCGCGGCCAGCCCGCCTGCACCGTGCTCCTCGGCCCTATGCTCCCGAGACACACCTGCGCGGCCAGCCCGCCTGCGTCGTGCTCCACGGCCCTATGCTTCCCGAGACACGCCTACGCGGCCAGCCCGCCTGTGTCGTGCTTCTCGGCCCCATGCTCCCGAGACATACCTACGCGGCCAGCCCGCCTGCGTCGTGCTCCTCGGCCCCATGCTCCCGAGACACACCTGCGCGGCCAGCCCGCCTGCGTCGTGCTCCTCGGCCCCATGCTCCCGAGACACACCTGCGCGGCCAGCCCGCTTGCGTCGTGCTCCACGGCCCTATGCTTCCCAAGACACGCCTGCGCGGCCAGTCTGCCTGCGTCGTGCTCCACCGACGCATAGCTTCTTCCGGGGGGGGGAATATGATAGGGGTAATAATGGCGACATGACGTGTCACGACGTCGACCTCACCCGGGCGTCACTCTGTCCGAGGAGGAGGGCAATAATGCTGACTCGACATGCGCTGACGTCGCTCGCTCTCAGACGACGACTCCACCGTCGTCTGACCCCGCGCGCTTGACCGAGGTAGAGGAGAACGACGACCGAAGCTCGCCCATACCCTGCGGCAGTCTGGTTCCCCACGCAACGTCAATGGCAATATCAGACGCCATCAGAGGTACGATCCTGCCTCCCGCAGGCAGGCACATCAAGTAACACTAAACTACCCTATAAATACCCCCGAGTTCTAAACGAGGGGGGAGGACACTTCTTCACTAAAAAAAAAACCCCCTCCGCATCATCTGACTTGATCGTCGGAGGGGTCGGGCCAAGTTTCCGACCCGACCTGTGTGCAGGAACGAAGGCAAGGACGTACCTTCCCGACGCCTCGACGAGGCTTCACTCCCACGTTACATCCCATCCGGACCATCGTGACCGGCCACCCCAGCTGCCCCGAGAAGCACCGTGCCGGATCCCCACGCATTCGGACTCGAACCAAACCGCGTCGGCCCCGAGGCCACGGCATACAGTTGTTTCCCGCAACAATCATCATCATATAGGTAACAAAGTTTAGCTTCCATTCCTTATATCCTTAGAACAAAGATATACACAGTGCACTATACGCTGTCTTATGACCGACAACCTACCTGCAACTTTCTATCATTCATCGTCTACAGGAAGCCAACTCCAGGCATGCGTAATCCCGTGTCAGAAGACGCCATTCTGGTACTCGGCTTGGCAGAACTCGCCGCCGAGATCGTCGCACGCCTCACCAGGGAACACACTGCAAACGTTGCATGGTGTGTTGTTAGCTAGCTACCCACGTAGTATAACCGAGCAGTGAAATCTACGTGGCCTTGCAGCCAAAGAGAAGAAAGGAAGTACGTTTTGGGATCGTTGTACTCGAGGTAGTCTCTGTCGATCTCCTCGGAGGCCGGTCTGCCACCGCTGCCGGCCGCTGCCGCGAGCTTCGCTTCCGGGAACATCCTGGCGTTGCATGCCTCGCCACCGAGTATCTCACACGCCTCCATGGGAAACACGCTGCAAACCCCAGCAGGGAAGATGCCATCAACAGTAGAGAGAGAGAGAGAGAGAGAGAGAGAGAGAGCGTACGTACGAGAGGGAGGAGCTGTAGTCGATGGTGGAGGTTTCCGATGAGGTGACGGCGACAGCTCTGGGTTTGAGGAGCGATGAGTGTGGATTGGATGAGGTCGGCAAGGATGCCTTCTTTGGGCTTCTAACGGGCAAAGGGCTCATGAAACATACTGCTGCTGCTGCCTGCATCTTTGGAGGTGGTTTTGCTTCCTCTGGTGAGCATGAGATGGATGGAGTTTGCTATTTATACGAAGAGGAATGATGAGGATAAGGTTCTCTTTGGAACCCCTCACCACTTTGTAGATTTTTCTTCCTTTTTTTCTTGTAGAAATCTCATCTATAAAATTTTCATTGATTTCTTGTCCAACTATTTCGGATCATCCTTTGATATTTTGCTAGTTGGGTGGGAGTTGTCCATGTCATACTCTTTGCCACTGCTTTGGTAGCCCATATTTTGGATGGTCAAAGGGACAGATGAACTAAAAAGACAATTCCTTCTGTAATAATTATATATATATATATATTTGTAATGATTAAGGTTACTTTTTTCTGACCTGACCTGACCTGACCTGACCTGAGTAATAAAAGAAATTTTTGAGAAAAGAATATACATCATCATGAGTTGGGAAAAAGTCAAAACAGATACTTTTATTGAAAGAGAAAATGTTGCATTCACATCTTCAAGTCTGTAAAATCAGGGGAAAAAAGGGATTTAATTGTGTTAATTACAGAAATTATTCTTTGATTATTATTCTCAGGCATGCACCTGAGAATAATAATGAGACTGGTTGACTTTTTATTTGTCAGACCAAACATAAATAACTTCTGATGTGGTGTCGGTAAGCCTGTCCGCAGCTTCTGCAACCATAAACTGTGTTAGGCTTGCGGGAGATCAATAGATGAACTAGATTTAAGAACAGTTGATATTAGCGTGAATGGAAAATGGTGGTACAAGCGAAGGAAAAGGATGAGAAGAAGAACCTGTTGCTCTGCTGCATCTAAATTCTATCATGTTCTTATCCTAAAGGCCAGCATTTGGATTGCTGGATCCCACTGCCACGACTCCTGTGCCACTTCCGCAGCCTGACTTGATATCTGAATCTTCTGGTCTTTGCTCTGGAAGATTAGCTGCTCTTTGATCAGCTGCTTTATTGACGAGCTCGTCGATCTTTCGAAACTGATAAGGCCATCTTGAGTTGTACAGGAATTGACGAAGGTCAAATCTGTTATCTTCAGGTGAGTAGCTCTACAAGCATTGATATTAGGTTAAAATTAGTTATAGCTAGAAGATTTCTTCCACGAAGGAACAAAAAATCTAATGAAGAGGATATGTGATGAAGAATAGGATTACCTCAGCATGATATGAGGGAGTCAACACTGTCATCTTATGCCGATTGATGGAGTAGTACTTGAAGAAGTGTTTTACTTTCTCTGCTACCTCTGATGGAGTTAATTTACCGCACCACTTATGACACAGATTCTGCAAATATAAGCAGCATTCAATTGAGAAAAGCAATGTAGAGTGAAATGTGGTCTATATGTTAGTTGAAATACATAATAAGAAGAGATCTCAAGATCCACCATCCAAAGGTCTGACAATTCACATTCAGAACCTGGAGTCAACCATAAGTTGGATTTTTTTTGTCAGCAGTAGCAAACAAGGATAAATTGGTATGTGTGGGTTCCCATGCCAGAAAAATAACTGTATGATACAGGGTCAGAAGGTGCATGCTTAGACTGGCCTATTTTTGATGCCAGTGAGCATAAACACCTTGAAAGTGAAAGCTGATTGAGAACTCACCACATGATGAGTTGTGTGTTGCCACCAAATACACAATGGCACAAACCCAACCAACCTCCCGGTTGCCATGAGTGTGTCCTACATAGTGCAATACCAGCCTAATTAAGCATATTAGTTCTGCTTGTGAATGGACATGCTTCGAACTCTTGTGATATGAATTGCATGAACTCAATTGAGCTCATTAGTACGGGAACAAAGAACCAATCCGAACTTGATGTCTTTGCCATATAAACTTAATATAAAGTACAGAGATCACTCAAAATCCTTGCTCATCCATACTGCCATCCCCTATCTCTCTGTGACGAACATTATTTTTTTTTCCTTGGTCTCTCCTGCAGCTCAGTACTGCAAGGAGGTCATAGGCCTGGAGTCGGATCTTATGTGAAGTTCGACTGGTTTCGCACACTAGTACATGTTCAGACTTAAACGCGTGAATATAACAAAACTATGTACAAGAGTACTACACAATCTTAATTATAAAATCTTTCTTACATCTGTTGTATATAAACACTGTTTCAAGTTTGAGAGAGCTCAATAAACATGAACAAAGCATAGGGTCCAGCAAGCTCACCTGAAACATAGACACAGGTCCACATCGGAAAATTTTCCTCAGCCTCCCATAAATCGATAATTCCTCATAAGTCATGCCCATGTCCACTTCATCCAACTGATTTACATAGATACCAAATCTTAGTTCCTCTATTTCATAGTTGCATTAAAATATAAATAATACACCATTAGATGAAGGATATGGAGACTACTCCACTAAGGAGGTAAGGAGCTACTTCATAATTGAAACTTGAAAGTATAAAATGTAAAACAAGATGAAGTAAGCAAAAATACCTGGTTATAGTCAGAACGGATAGGCTCGAGTTCTGCGGTTGGAGGTGCTGCTTCAACCTCTGCCAATGAAGGATAGTGAAGATGAATTGCAGTCCAACGTAGAAAAGACCGGAGATCTTGCTTGCTTACACTCCCAATTGGATTTATATCTGCTGAACTGCAGTCATACTTTTGGAGAATTTGCAGAAAAAATTGTCACTAACAAGACACTTCTGTTCATTTGAAAATTATTAGCTTAATAAAATAAATCAAATACATCAAAAACGACTAATCCAGTAGGATGTTCATAAGATGTTCATCATTGAGGAACTTAATGGCAAAAAGCATATATGCCTTTCCAGACTTTTGAAATGTGTCTTCAAGTTTAAGAACGTATGGTTCAAGTTTAGGCCATGATCTTTTGATAATTAAACAAGGTCAACAGCCACAATATTTTAGTGAGCCAAGAAGTAGTAGCTTTCCAACAAGCAAAACAAAATTTTACCTTTGTCAAGTAACCACGTAAACCTTCATCCACATTTGAGCTGCCTAACACAAGAAAAAAGCCAGATTTGCTATGAACCCATGGCATAAGAGATGCTAGCATAAATGCGAGCACCATTCTAACTCGAGCTTGAATATTTTGCAGTGCTAGATTCTCTGTATTGGATCCTCCATCAACCTGTACATTCAAAAGGAAAAACAAAATTTTGCAGTCAGTGATATTTATTTGCACTAATTTTCATTTTTCACATCATAAAATATATTGCACTATATTTAAATCGTGGTATATTTTAAAATAGTAACCTAAAGATAATGTTACTGAAAACAGGAGAAAATGAATTTAACATAATAATGCTTGGTAACAATCACAAGAATGACCTTGTAACGCAGACGCTTTCCTGTAAGAGTTTGAAACAAAGAAAGCAGTGCAGAAACAACACTATCAATATCTACATTTAGGTGCCATGAACCAATTTCATCTGCCAACCTCTTAGCACGAGATCTAGTTGCTTCAGAACTGCATGGTACCCCGACGAAAAGAATCAGCAGCTTAAATAAAAGAGTAACAAATTACTTGGATCAATATGAACGTAAAAAATATCAGTTTCAAGAAATCAATGGAAAAGGGGGTTCATTTGGACCATCATTCAAGTTGCTACTTGGAGGTGGGAAAAAGAGTGTATCCAATATATATCAGCAGAAAGAAGTGCTAAAATTTTTATGATTCTCTGCACAATTTAATAATCAAAAGTGTTTTTCGGATTATTTCCAGATAAATACCTGTTTTCAGTTCCCATATAGACAGTGTAGAATATTCGCTTGGCAAACTCCCTGCTGTCTGTTGGAAACTCACCATTCTTATACTGGCCAATTCTTAGGGCATCAGCTTTTACCTGGTCATCTCCATCTTCAATATCTGCAATGTTCTAACAATTGGCTGATCAAAATGCTGGTGCAGTTCTCAGTCAAACATTATCTTGAATCTTGATTAATGCATTACTTGGAACAAGGATTTTCTTGCTATAGCGTAAGGTATGTAGATACCCAACTAGCAAGTTACAGCTATAGCACACGTGCATGTGACCAAACTACATGTCATAGCACACAACAATCACATTGTAGTTTGTACCAAACCATACCACTCACGTGCATGGCCATATGACCAATAACTATGTACAGTGTGATTGTCATAATAAGGATTTGATAACAATCACATTGTGCCAAACCAAAAGGTAGCAACTATATTAACAGCCTGATTGTCATAATAAGGATTTGATACTTAAA
Organism: Musa acuminata AAA Group; assembly: GCF_036884655.1. Lineage (NCBI taxonomy): Eukaryota > Viridiplantae > Streptophyta > Magnoliopsida > Zingiberales > Musaceae > Musa > Musa acuminata. The sequence goes on along the minus strand of NC_088339.1, from coordinate 23,768,891 downwards.
GAAATCATTGAAATTCTAGCATAGAGTGCTACAGTTCAAACTCGGTGGTGTTCCAGTTTAAAGATTGCTTGTACTCAAGATATGGATTCCTAAAAAAATTCAAACTCACATTGGACACCAGAAAGAACTTGGCTGGATTAAGTGGCAAACATGATGACACTAACTATTTAGTACATTCCCTTGTTATTTCATAAAATATATTACCTATCTGAAGTATAGACATGAAATTCCTGCAATAACATTAACATCATAGAACCCACCTTTTATGACAAGTTGGCACATGCAACCAACAATGGCTGCAACAGCAGAACTATCAGCACCACCAGAAAGAGGAAGCAAAAAGCCAGATGCTCCACTTCTTCGTAGATAGTCCCATAACCAACAACTAGGACCTAAAGCAATCTCTTCCTCCGGACAATGATACCTAATCTGTATGTCAAGATATAACTTTTTGTAAACTTCACATAATGCAACTAAACCAATACATTAATAAAAAGCTACAAAACATTCAAAGAAGTTTACATTAATAAGAGGAGTTCTATAAATGTAAATAAATCTGCCAAAATGCACCATGGAGAGAGAGTTCAGATGGAATCCCTCCAAAAGCTTACATATGTACATACCTGATTATTGGAAGAATATGATGTCAAACAAACGTCATGACCTTTACAGATTTTGTTGGAAGCAGAAAAGTATATTTTTTCCAACTTCAGTGAGATACAAGCATGGTTTGCAGTACCGGTCCATACCGCCCGGTACGGGCGGTACGTACCGGTCCGACAGACTTTCGGTACGCGGACCATAGGTTACCGTTCCGACACTGTAGCGGTACTGTAGCAATGTAGTAGTGCTACAGTGCTCGTCACGCCTGAATATACCACTCGGTACACCTGGGTGTACCGAGCGGTATACCGTACCGTACCGGTACCGAGCCCAGGTCGAAACTCCGGTACGGTACGGTATTGCGAACCTTGGATACAAGTACTTAAAAAATAGAAACAACATCCATTCAAATAGATGGTCATCTTTTCTTTCTTATTTCTCTTTTCCTAATTGATATGCAAAATCATACTACAACATTGATAAATTTAAAATAGTTATCATCAGAATTGTCTTAAAAATGAAGCATAAAATTTTAAAATATGTAATTAGTTTCATCCAACCATTAAAAGCTGTCCACCTAGGTCTCGAAAGAGCAACATACCTTGGTGTCAATACTTGCTTCTAAAGCATACATAGTTTCTTAGGAGAAAGAAGAATAAGTTTGTAACCAATTACATGTTTATCATTCTTTGCAAATGGTGGAACATTAAAAGACTTAAAACCATTAAAAACATAAACAATATAAAGGGACCTAACCTCTTATCATGCAAATTGTCTAGTATGGAATGACGAGCTGGCTTTTTCTAGAACTGTCAAAATCTTTGCAGCTACTATGAAAGTGTTCTGTAAATACTGTAAACAAAATAACTATAACATGACAGAATTAAGCAAACATAGTGATAAATACAACTAGCCATAGCTCAATATTTACTTTCACCTCCAAGAAGAACACTAAATCAGATCATAAATATAAGTATCAATAAATTAAAAAGTTTCCAGATGATCAATACTTAATAAAGAGAAGCTAACCTCCACCGGACTACTAGGAACCATTCCTAGATTAAATGCTTGACAAAGTTTGTATGGTGCTCGAACTGAGGGAACATCTTCTTGGTGACTTGCTTGCTCTCTAAAACTACTTGTAGATCCCCGATAACTAGATACCTGTTTTTTACAAACAAGTTAAAATTTTAAAGTGGGAAAAAGGAAAGAACTATAACGAACAATATATATTTTCTAGTGCAATGTGAAACTAAAAGTGGATATGGTTCCATTTTTCAAGAATGGAACTAAGACAAACAATCTTCAGACCAATGTTAGCATCAAGAAATAATATATATGATTGCTCGATATGTAGAGGTGAAAGTGTCTCAGATAATGTGTCTTATATTTCCAAATGAAAGTAATTATGGTTAAATAAATGTGTCTTCATGTGTTCATATTCATATTTAAAATTTACCGTCTGAATTCTTCTGGATATGAATACAAATATGGGTTTGGTTTTATCAATGTCCGAATATGTAAATATGCCTATGTCTTACTTTTACCTATATAATCAAATTTGTGAATATACCTCAATGTTAAATTTGACTATATTAGCAAGGAAAAATATTTAATTGATTTTTTTAGATGGTACATAACTTTTTCTCACAAGGATCAGACACCAGTCAATAAAGTAAGTAAAACCAGTCAATATCCAATTTACTATTATTTTTTCTAGTGATACAAGGTGCTGATACTATACCAATCAAATTCATTACTGAAACTGGAATTAGACAGATATAATTTTTTTGTTTTATCATTCATTTTTTTTTGTCACATTTGCAACAAAGTTTACCTCTCCAATAAATACGATTAAGTAATCCAACATACTATCGTAATCATGTGTTGGTAACATATCAAATTCTGCAAATTTTCACATCTATATCCACCTTAAATCTGATTGGAAGTTGCATCCATTTTATATCCAAAGCCGTATCTATTCATACCAAATAATGTAATTACAAGGTTTAATATCAGACCAACAATGAGTTGGTGTCTGCTGATTAAAAATAAACACAGTTGTGGGCTTCCCTATATGCATTGTAGTTCCATTTCCACCCCTATCTAAACCAAGGTTTTTAATTTCGATGTGTACCATCCAATACGGATGGTACATATCGGTCCGAGAGCCTCTCGACATGCGGACCGTCTATTAACGGGCGGTACTAAAATTTTGGCCTCGTATCGGACGGTAATGGTTGAAATTTTGGCCATTACCAACTTGTATTGGGCGGTAACTGTTGAAACCGACCGTTACCAACGTATATCAGTTTTCAAACGGTTAATTTGACCGTTAGAGGCACCCTAAAGGATTTTTAAATCCTTTTTTTTCCCCCTCTTTAAATTCATTTCACTCTTACACTATCTTAAACTCTCTCAAGCTCATTTTCACTCATAATCTCTCTCTTATTATCACATTTTCACTCTTCTAAACTCAATAAAACAATGATTTATGGATTGGATCACATTATGAACCTTACACAATGCTACTCCTCAAAGTCCGAAAAAAAATATGGCATTATTCTTACCTAAATTACATTAGTTTTGCTAAAACTATACTAAATGTATATTTATTTCTAACTTAAAAACTCTATCCTAACTTTTTTTTTATATTTTCTAGATATTTTCGGAGGGTTTTATACTATTTTAGATATACCGCTCGGTACGCCTCAGTACGTAACATACTGAGCAAGGCTCAATACGTTGGTATGGACTAAAATTGCGAACCTTGATCTAAACCTCTCAATTTCGTGCAACATTAAGATAACAAATTCAATAACCTTGTTTTTGGTGCTAATGAGCCTAGAATATGCCATATGTGTGTGTACACATAAAAATCCTTGTTTTAACCTCTTTGGATTTATTAAAATATTTGACACAAATTAGTCCATGAAACTCTAGCACCAATTTAGACTTAAAAGCCAAAAGCTACTAATGCTAAAACAAACAAAATAAGTGTGAATACAACTGGAACAAATGACCTACTGCATCCAGATCTACAATGGCAGTTGAAACTTCAACATCTTTCAAGGAAAATTGAGACCCCTGAGCAACGATGTCTCCGTTCACAGCAATGCAAGAACATCCATCTGTTAAGAGAACATGTTATAATGACAAGAAGGCTCTAATTCTGGCAGTTCTCTAGCAAAAGAAACCCAATCTGAAAACCAAGAAACACTACAAAATTTTTTTCCCAATACCATAAAAAATACCATTATTTGCAATAAAGATGGCTCTTAGCTAGGACAAGAAATATGAAAAAACAAAGCAACTAAGTGTATTATTTGGTTCTACATAGTTATACAAAAAAGATGCTTTATCGTATAAGAACACAGCCGGTGGAACATAAAAGCTTCAATTTTCAACCACTATGCAAAAAAAGCAAAAAAGTGTCATGAACCCCTTGGCAAAGATCTCATAACTCTTTCTGCTTTATCATGTAAGTGTGAATGATAACAGTACCAAGAAGTGTAACAGGAACTACCTGATAATACCGATACACAACCAGATTGGGTCATGGATCACAGTGTCATAATTACCAGAATCACCCTACCCTATGGGATTGCCATCAACGTTCAATGGCCATTTCACTCCCAATGATCATAAGATCCTGATTGCCAGATTTTTCGTTCCAGTTCCACAAATGTTATTCAAGTTTGTTGACACATTGATTCAAGAAAAGCTAAAAATGACAAAAAATACTTAGACAAGTACAAATATATTAACTAGTTCAAAGGTTTCAAATGTTCTACCACCATTACTTATGGCCAAGTGAGATAAATTACCTAGCAAACCAAAATATCTTACTAATGAAGAAAGCAACTCAAGTGGTTCGGTACATACCATGACCCAATCTAATGAACCAACACCATCCTCACATACCATGAGCCAAGCTAAATGCAAATCCACACAGGCAGTCTTACAAAGATCAGAATACTCCACATTCCAGGAAATTATGCAATGGAATGAGTGGTTCAATCAGCATAATCGAGTGCCTCTAGAAACATTGTACTGACATTGAGTGTCCACAACTAATCCTGTCAAAGATAGTGGACCTTGTTTGATCAACAGTTATATTTTCACTTTTTCTTTTTGGTTTTCCTTTCTCTTCTTTTTCTTTCCAATCCCAATAGCTTGTGTAAGCATATTATGATGTTGGACTGTGTTGATAGCATGTAACATTCTATATACCCAGCTGACACAAGGCACAGAAAGCAAATGTTGATGCCAAAATCAGGTTAAAGATTATCACTATGTTCCATAAATATTTGAAACCACCATAACCAGTAGAGCATGACCAATGCAAAACTAAACTAACAATTACCAAGTTCAAAGAAAAAATAAATGACACACCATAGTAAAGGCGGCCGCCATCGCATCCTTGGTGATTACTGTACATGTAAATGCCTCCACAAAAACGGGTTGCATTTTTTATTGCATCCATTCGAAGATTAAGCTTTCTCAGCTGATGATGACTTCCACTGGCATTCGTAAAAATCTCAACGCCCTTTAATGCTAGTGCAATTCGAGGAGCATTAGCAGTAAAGAGCTCTTCACATGTTTCAGCAGCCACAGATCTGAAAACAGGCGATAATACCAAAACAAGCAGTTCAGGAGTCACAGGCATCAATTATAAATTTATAAAACCTTATAGCGACAGACAGAACGCTTTAGAAGTTAAACGACTACAAAAACAGTCACCAATTCTAACAGAAAATACAGATAATTAATATAACCAGGATAAACAAACTAATTACTGATGAACTAACCATTTCTCCAATTTCTGGACTCAAGGAGTATGAGCAAAATTGTTCTCATATCTAATTGTCAACTCAAAGTGGGTAAGCTTCAGCTAAAATTCTAGATGATAATCCCCAGTAAAAGAGAGACCTCCACAGGAATATCTATGATGGAGGAAAATGATGGGGCAACAATAAAGTTTTGTAAAGTTTGTAAAAAATTGGAAGGAAAAGGTAATGAATAGCATCCAAAAATAGTTCTAATACCAATTTGGAAATGTTAATAGATTATAGAAGTGATTATACAAACATGGGCTATTTGCAAGCAACTTTATGATGAAAAAACTGAAGAAACTTTAAGCAGAAAAAAGAATCACACAAACATGGATTATTCTTCACGGTTACCAAAGATTTAGCAAGTGGATAACATTGATCTTTGACATCTAATCAAAATCATGTGCACCAACAAGAAAAACAGAACACAAAAAGACTACAAAAGTACAAAGTATGCATCATGCTACATTACTAGAAATCATCATCGAGCTGCTTACGCATCTAAAAGCTGGATGTAACCATAGCCAAAGGGTGCTGAATGCTGTGATATGGACTCAGAGACATCTGTCGGGAGTTGGAATTCAATGAGCTTGTCTTTAAAAGTCCAAGCTGAGAACCATCGAAATTCCCTGTAATTTCCATCATTTGCAAGGGCCATCTTTGGGCGGATCATAAGTATCCTTCTATTCAAGCAGAAAACCTGGCAGTTATATCTTACACCTGCATGAATTATAGGCATACCTATACTACACAGTATATCCTCAGTCCAATCGCCTAAAAGAATATCCTTCAAGCATTCCCATCTGCAGCCAAAATGCTTAAACTCCATTAGTAAAAGGAAAATAGGGCTACTAATAATAGCATACTACTGCTCAAGGATTTAAATCTCAGTCCACGTCCGTTACTCATTTTAACAATTAGTTGAACCAATACAAGTACTAGTGTCCCAGGCAATATACCAAACAATATGGTCCAATACCAATCCTCAGTTGAAGCAATAGATACCGGTTCATACATGTCAGTCCAAACAGTATTTGACATCTTGGTTCATACATACGATTTACAAATAAAGATGTTCTTATTGTCATCCCAATTTTTCAGCTCATTTTTCAGATGACATCTAGTGCTCACTATTAAAAAAATGTAATTAAAAATAAAAAATCTCATTATACAAAAGAAACTTACGCATGAGAAACAGTGTCTTGCTCCAGAAAATGATCTTCACAGCCATAACCAGTAACTTCAAGCTCTGGACCTATCCTAATTCTAGCACCCGCTTCTTTAGCCCTCGAGATTGAATCTTTGATATTCTGCAGATTGTTGTCAAAATCCATGGCCCATTGGTTTAGGTTACATGATGCCACCTTCAACAGCCTCATTGTCAAGTTCTATTTTTTGACCCTGACATTAAATCATAATAAGCTAATATCCAATGGAATATTAAAAAATTATTTGATAATTGTTTATATACATAAACAGTTCTTTTCCCATCCAAGATGGTTGATCATCATTTCATATTAAAGCAAAGAAGAAGAGCTAGAAAACATTAGACTTTCATCTTTATTGTGTATCAGCACTGATGTTTATCAAATTAAGGAAAATTCTTATCTTGAAAGCTGGATATAAACAACAAACTTAAGGACAAAAAAGTGCAAGATAAAACAACCTACAACTAAGCAGAAAAGCAAGCTATTTAGGTCCAGTTGAAATTTGTTATCAGTATATGATTCCCAGAATTTTTAACTTGCGGAAAATTCTTGCTTGTTCGCTAGATCAAAGTTTTACAGCTTATGAATTTTCTTGGACGATTGTGCTCAATTCCAAATTCGCAACTTGTAAACCGGAACTAAACACGGAAGCCAAACCCAAGAAAAGCGAAACGGAGTAACTACGATTACAACAGGAAAACAAGTTATTTAGGCCCTGTTGGAACTTGTTCTGCGAACAGGAATCCCAAAAGTTCTTCTTGACCGCCATTTTTTGCCTATTCTATGGATCGAAGGTGCAGGATATGAGTTTGTTTGGATCATTGTTCCCGATTGGGTATTTCCAAACATCACAAGCGGCAAGTAAGAGGAGAGGAGGAGGCTTACTTGAGGTGCGCTGGTAGTGAGCGACAGATCGAGAAATCGCGATAGCTCTAGAGAACCGATTAAAGAAAAGACTTTGACAGATCAATTCAGCTACGCAATGGCGATCGTAACCCTTGAGTTCTTGAAACCCTACTCCAATCTAACGCGGAAGGAGGCAGGACGAGGGATTCCTGGTGGAAATCGAAGAAGCAGGACCGTTCTTATCGAGCTTGGGATTCTCCAGCGCATACGCCACGCCTCCACTCGTTTCTGATTCAGCCTTGGAGGGGTCGTCGACGTCCGCCCCGTCAAGAGGTGCCACAACGTTCGGTCGCAACGAGGAGTCACGAAATGGTGATCCGCACGGTGATTGGGTTCTTGACGATGCGATTCATCACCCGTCAATCCATACCATCCACGACTAACGAACGAGTCGGGAGAGAGGAGAGATGACGATCCCTCTTTGGCGAATGGGAAACGACGGATGAAGCGACGGTGACCAAATTGATCGCGCGAGAAGAAAAGAGAAGGCGGCCGAATCGGCTCGTCATGAGTCTCCACGTTGACTTTAGAGAGTCCAAATCGAATTGTAGTCGTCTCGTTCTGTTGCAGGCATCTAACGCCGGTGAAGATAAGCAACCTCTGCGTCTCTCCTCATGCACGAGACCGGTCAAAGAAGCAAAGTGTACCCTTTATGTGGGCCCCACAACTGTCTCCAATCACAGCACAGGTATCCGTCAGTAGGTTAAGAACGTAGGGAAAGTATCTTTTAGAGGAAGAAAGCATCACCGTTTATGTGGGACCCTCGTTTCAAGCAGTAGTCATTTGACACGTTGGTAACAGAACGTTACGAAGAGGTGAGGCGGGGCCCAAGTCGGGATACTGGGCGTTTCCGGGATGAAATCGACGGTGGAGATTCGCGGTCTCGTTGACTGGAGGAGAAATCCAACGGACAGATGATTGGTTTTATGTATTCTTCAACGGTGGAGGGGTTGGCTGACGGAACGCGACAGTTGATGTCAACTACAGGAGAAAAGAACGGGAGAGTTGAATGTTGATGGCAATCTCAAGACGGTCGACTGTCCGCCAAATCAAAGAGGAGATGAGTACGAAAAGGGGAATCGATGAGATAAAAAATACCCAATTTTGGATTTTGGTGGGATATGTTGTGGGAATAGATGAGAGTTGCCTCTTATTTTTCGCGTGCTTTCTCGTTACTCGAGGTGGTGTTTTCCGCGGTTGCGATGAAGTTTCCACTCCTTGTATCTCGTGCTTTACTGGAGCAGCGGAGTGGAATAGAGACACTCAGGGAACGAGAAAGTCTCGTCCTTTGAGCTCCACGTCCCCAATTTGGGATCTCCAGAGAGCAGAGAGAGGGTTTCTCATGGATTGCTCGCGGTCACGGTCTGCCTCTTGGCCTCGGCATTCTTGGTTAGTGATCAAATTGGGATCTTTTTTGGTGTTCTACGATGTTCTTTGATTGCTTTTTCTTGTTATCTGTTCATTATTTTGGTGACCTAGGTTTTATCATGTATTTATTCTGTACATGTGAAATTTTTAGTCTGCGGATTGATCTTTCTAAGCTCATGTGTCGTGAAATTTTGTCTTTTAGTTGGTTGCTGCGAGTTTGGAGGGTTTTGATGAAGCATGGGGTAAAAATGAGAGATCTTTGGTCTTCTACTATCCTTTCAGTTTATCTAGTATCCTGAAATAGTGGCTTATGGTGTTGGATGGGCTGGTATCATGGAAGTTTGTTGAGGCTCAGTGATGTTTGATTCAGTGAAGTGTAGAACGAATGAACGATTCCTCAGTTTTCTCTTTTATAGGTTATGCATGTGATGATTTCCTTCTAGTTATTCATGGTCCAATTCTGTGGTTGCTACAAGGATTTGCGTATTATGTTTGCTTGTTGATGAATCTTTTGAAGATTATCTTGGGTGGAATTCTTGATTGGTAGGCTGGTCTGTTCTTTCTTCCTCTATATTTATGTTTAGATTTATGAGTGGATTACTACGACTAACTGGATTGTCATTGGTGCAAGTAGTTCAGATTAATTTCTTGTGAATTTTTTAGCTTCATAACTTTTGGTTTCTTAAATGAAAAAGAAAAAGCTTATGTTGGTTGTAATGTCACGAACGGTCATCGTGCACCCACAACATCTTCGCTCAACGAATCGTTTGTTACTTTTGCATGCTTGTACAGATGCTTGGCAGCATATTTTGTCTTGGTTTTGTGTGTTTTTACTTGACAAATGTAAGCAACGATAGTTCACAGCGGTACAGTGTGACCGCTCACCGCGCCAAGCAAAACTACCCCAAAATGGCTCCATTTTCGTGTGCCATGACTTATTTTCTACAGATCGCAGCCGCATGCAAAACGTCAGCCATTTCATCACCCTGGAACCCCCCGAGTGGCATCAGGGGGGATGGGGCTTTGGGGTAGTGTCGGGCATTTAACAATTTTCACAAGTTCGCACGTTAACTTGACAGCTTTGCGCCTGACACCCGGTGAACAGTTGTTGGCGAATTTGCAACTATTCGTTCAGCCTTCTAAAGTCCTTGTTCACAGTGTTGCAGTGTGACCGCTTACCGCACCAAGCAAAACTGCTCCAAAATGGCTTCGTTTTCGCGTGCCACGACTTATTTTCTACAGATCGCAGTCGCACGTAAAACGTCAGCCATCTAAGCACCTTGGAACCCCCCGGGTGGCATCAGGGGGGATGGGGCTTTAGGGTAGTGGTAGGCATTAAACAATCTTCACAAGTTCACACGTTAACTTGACGGCTTCGCGCCCGACACCCAGTGAGCAATTGTTGGTGAACTTGTAACTATTCGTTCAGCCTTCTAAAATCCTTGTTCTCTCCTTCCTCTCTTTTCTCTTACACACCAAGTGTTTGTTGTATTGCTTATAAAGCTTCCCTCTTTGCGAAATGTTAGGAGTTGTCCGATGCTCGTTTTTAAACTAATCAATTTGTTGTTTTACAGGTCCTTCGGGACCTGTACAAGGTTGCAACTAGGTTGATCCTATGCGAATGCATATATCGCAAAGGCGCCTCATGACTTAGGCAATCCCAGCTAAGTCTGAGAAGTTGGTGCAAGGGTGCTTCATGACTTAGGTAACTCTAGCTAAGTCCGTGACTTTACCGTGAGAGTGACTCATGACTTAGGCTATTCCAACTAAGTCCATGACAGTATGTTACCAAATATTTAATCGTGTATAATCTAAAGGAATTATGTTGTCAGAGATTCTTTGGGCTTTATTTGCTTCTGGTTGAGATTTTATTGTCTATCCATATTGGAAGTTAAGTTGCTTGTTCCAATATAAATTGTACATCTTACATTATTAAGAATACTTTTTTCCATGACATAGAGGTAGAATATAGTCATACTATAACTATTAGAATTTTGATCATGCTGTTTTTCTCTAAGTGTTGTGGGTCATGTTTATAGTTTTTCATCTTTTTATGTCAAAAGTTACTTATTTTCTGTAGTCTAGGCCCCTAGGGTTTCATGATTGTGAATGAAAATGAAGGAGCATTGTAGCCAAATTCTACTTTACAGCGAGAGTCAGGTATATGTTTTTGTTGCATAGTTTAGATTAGGATGAAGTTCGTAGAATTATTCAGTATCCTTGTAAGTTTACTTTCTTATTCTAGAGTTTTCTTCTGTCATCTGATATATAATTGATTGATCGTTGTTATTGTTCTGCTTTATATGTGATTTTAGTTTATGCTCATTACTGCATCTTGGGAACTATGCTCACATGATGAGAAATATACGGTAGTATTGGCATCAGAACTGCTTGTTCTTGCGAAGATCCGTTCCTTTATCTAACTGAACATTGGGAAAAAAAAAAGGGCAGCCAGTGGTATTTTTTATCCTGTTGCTTCTATTTCAGAATGGGGAGCAAGTTCGAATTTGAATATCATTGGCCTTGAAGACCAGACCTTCTGGTACTCTATTTAAGAATCTTACAGCAATCACTGAAAGACCCTGAAAACAACCTGTTCTACTCATGGAAATCGACAATATATTGGAAGGGTCCATATGCAGCTTTGCTGGTGTGGAATGTTGGCATCCTGATGAAAACAAGGTCCTGAATCTGCGCTCTCCAATATGGGACTTCAAGGTCAATTTCCTTCAGGACTTGAGAATTGCACAAGCTTGACTGGGCTGGATCTCTCAAGAAACAACCTTTCTGGATTGATTCCTGCGGATATTTCAAAAAGGTTACCTTATGTCACATCGCTTGACCTTTCATTCAACAATTTCTCAGGTGAAATTCCACTGAATCTCTCTGGTTGCACTTATCCCAATTCCTTTATCGCATGCTCCAGTCAAAGCATCAAATTTTTTAAACAACCGCCATTTTTATGGGGCACCTTCGAATTATTGTACAGTGAATTCCAAGAAGGGTAATACTGGGGTAATTATAGGCTCAGCTACTGGTGGTATTATAATGATCATTGTTGTTGTTGGATTTGTTTTATACTTCTGTATGCGTAAAATGCCTTTCAAGAAGAAAGAGACAGACGTAGAAGAAAACAAGTCGGCCAAGTCTATGAAAGCTGACTTTACCCTTCATCTTGTTAATGATCTGAAATTTCAGTTGACGTTCTAATCTAGGATGATGGTTTCTCTTCTTTATCTATGTTTCTATTTTTCTATGCTTGATTTATGTGAAGCTTAAAGGACATATTTCTTATGTATAGGTTTTGATGTTCGATAAGCCTGTATCGAAGATGAAATTGGGTGATCTCATGAAAGCAACAAATGATTTCAGTAAAGAAAACATGATTGGCACTGGGAGAACAGGGACAATGTACAAGGTAACACTTGCAGATGGCACTTCTCTTGCCATCAAGCGGTTTCAGGACTCAGAAATCTGAGAACCAGTTTGTATCTGAGATGACAACATTTGGAAATGTCAGACATCAAAACTTTGTTCCCCTGTTGGGTTATTGTGTTGCCAAAAAGGAGAGGCTGTTGGTGTACAAGTACATCCCAAATGGTATTCTTTACGATCAGCTACATCGTTCAGGTGCTGAAGACAAAAATTTGGAGTGGCCACCAACATGGCTGAAGATTAGCATTGGAGCAGCAAAAGGATTGGCATGGCTTCACAACATCTGCAATCCTCACATCCTTCATCATAATATTAGTTCTAAATGCATCCTATTGGCCAAGGATTATGAGCCTAAAATATCCGATTTTGGACTTTCAAGGCTGATGAATCCTGTTGATACACATCTTAGCACTTTCGTGAATGGCGAGTTTGCTGATCTGGGTTATGTAGCTCCTGAATATCCTCGCACGCTAGTTGCAACACCGAAGGGCGACGTTTACAACTTCGGAGTGGTTCTTCTTGAATTGGTCACCGGCGAAAAACCCACTCAGGTGTCTAATGCTTCTGAAAGTTTTAAGGGCAGTTTGGTGGAGTGGGTGACTTTTCTTTCAAACAACTCTCTTCTTCAGGATGCGATCGACAAGTCATTGATCGGGAAGGACTACGACACTGAGCTACTCCAGTTTATGATGTTTGAAGTGTACCGGCTTCTAAGAGCTATCAGGAAGAAATACCATTTCACTGCAGATGATGATCTTCTTTTGCTGCCTCCAAGTATCAGTGATAATCTGGATGAGCTTATTGTCGCAAAGTAACAAATAAGTCTAGTCGAAATCTATACTGATAATCATGGAAGAACAAGAATGATTACGACAATCACTCATCTTAACGAGAATCCTTAGTAATCTCTTGTGCATCAAGTCAAACAAGTAGCCCAAGGAGTTGTTATTTTTGTCTATCTTATCCTTTGTGCATACTGTTTTGGATAGTTTGAATTGATATTTGCCCTTCCATGCTGAAGAACCACATTTTATATGTAGTTTTGAGATGTAAAATGTAGCTCCCATTTTGTGGCTTTGGTAATGGAAGATGCATTTATTTTCCAAAGTGCATGAGAAAATGTATTGTCCATGTACTTTCAGAGATCGATCTAGATAATATCAAGACCATCATATTATATGGGAAGTAACAAATGTGAGATGGAAATTTATTTATTTTTGGTTTTCTTCTATTTGTACATTATTATATAAAATTTTATGAGCACATCAGATGGTGGCTACACACATCATAGGAGCAACAAATTAATATTTGATTTATCATAGAAAATTGATATAAAACTTAACCAATTAGCCATTAATCAACCATGCAAAGAACATCATTTGAGAAACTAAAACCAGTTGAATTCATCAGAAATGTAACACATGTAAAATTGTTTATTATCTTGACATCTAATTTTGTTTTCGGGCATATTAAAATTAGTGCATCAATAAAATGAATAACACATATGTCACACAAATATTATTACCGCATCATGATTCAATTTGATGGAATAATAACTCGATGATTCTAAATTATTTATTGATATGAAATTAAATCGATATATATATATATATATATATATATTTGTTGCTAACAGTGACAAGCACTAGAGCACAATGGTAGCTCATGTGCATGAAGACGACATGGTCACATGGACCGCAAATGCACCACATCACGGGCCCATCAAAGCCATCACGACAAGCGCAACAATCCAATGGCTACCGTCCACGACCACACCAGCCGTCGATCTGAATATGGGCGGCTGTGATGTCGTCGTATACCCGCGCTATGGTGGTCTCTCTGATACATAAAGGACAAGCATCCGTCGTCATCGGCCTCTTTTGCTCTCTATTCCTTGCATCGGTTAGCCATGTGGATGGGCTGCAGCTCCCGCTCGCTGCTCCATCTCGGTCCGATCTCGTGATCTCGACAGCCGCTGTTTCCTGTGAGTTCTCCCTCCGAATCTCTCGCTTGCTTCGCGGAGTTTGCCCCCTATGCGGGTGGATTCGTGGTTGGATCCGTTTTTCCGGTACCGGTTTTGGTGGATTTGAGGTAAGGAGTAGGGTTTCTTGGAGAATGGATGATGGGTTGTGGTGGTGTTCCGGTGTGTGTTGTGATGGCCTCTGGAATTCGGTGTGGTGAGGCCGGCAATTGGTTTTGTATGTTCTTTAGGGTTTAGTCATGAATCGAAGTTAAAGAGCCTCCCTGCTTGCAAGGGTATGTGCAGAACTCACATTTATGGGAGTCTCGTGCACTAGGCAACCCTTGTTTTTAGTTATAAATTGAGAATGAAGCCCTATGATGTGGCTTGGAGCATTTGTGTGCTTGACTTGGTTGGATTTGTCTTGCTTCTTTCCTTTTCCAGTGTAAGTGTGTTAGTAGATGATGGCGTTGGTTTTGAGGCTGGAGATGCAGATTACTTGCTATTTCTGGCGGTATAGGTAGGTTATCTGAGTGTCCGAAGAAGTGTTAAGTGTAAAATGGAATTTTTTTTTTATTTGAGAAAGTGACGAGTCAGGAGAGGTTGGGCTCTGCTAGAAAGTGATCTTTCTAAGCTTGTCAGTGTAAAAATGTGGTTCTGAAATCTTGATCTTTCAATCCTATTGGAGCTTGTATTAGGTGTCACGACCAGACTTGATGGGATGCTTATCCTTAACCCACTTCGGATGTGGGATTAAACCAGGGTGTTACAATTACTGATAAGATTAGTTTTTTTCTTTTATACAATATGGTAAATATGTAAGACATTTGAATCCAGATCTTATGTCTTGTTGAAGGATATTTAACGAATAATGGTTTCCATGAAAAGCTGCTATGAAGGAATTGTGCTTGTTTATTGTCAAACAAAGATAATATGACTTTATGTACTTAAAGTCCAAACAGAATAAGTGAATGATTTGTGAATATTTGACCTTTTTTTCTTTCTTTTTGATCAGTCACAATTGTTATCAACATATGAACGAGGTGAAAAACTTACACCTTGGCATTCCTTGAATCATCCAAATATGTGTTGGTGTCCTTGGAAATGCCTGTAACTTTTGATCTCATGCTGTTCTTAATAGGTCAAGCTCATAAGAGAAAAAACAAATACACTGGGTTAGAGTAACCCACCAGCTTAGCCTTGCAAGTTTCTAGGTATCCAATTGAATGTTTAGCTAACACAAGGACACAAGTACCAGTGAGATTCTGTGTCTTTGCCTTTTGTTGGTTCAATTCATATTGTGCGGATATGCCACATGCTGTTGTGCCAGTAAATCTTAATTACATGAGTTCTGTAACACTTGAACCTTATCCAAAAATTTCCAAAACTTATCTGAGACTCCTTGAACTGATCATCCCTACAAATCTTTAAAACCCTTTTATGTATGACACCTTGGGATCGGTGCTGGCCATCAATTGGCATGATGTGTGTTATGCAATATGGCTGATACATGTTGAGAGTTAACTACTCGGTGCTAACTTCATGATCTGGCTATTTATTCACAAAGAAGAGGAAATATTGTTCATTAAATAAACAGCAACTTTTAGAGAAACATGAAATATTAAGCAGTCTGCAAATATCATTTATTGTTTTAGTGACCAGGTTTTGCAAAACATTTTTTTTTGTAAAAGAATAATTTGTTAGCAGTCTGCTATTATCATCTACTGTTTTTGCTCTTCAGGTGGTTAAGTGATTACTGTTTCTTTCATCAGACAAATTGCTACTTGTATATGTGCTTTGGTGACTGCTTGTGTCAGAAGTTCTTCAATTATGTACCATATCTGATGCAATTCTGAACATGTTCACTTTGTCTGCTTGATACATAAGCATCTTTTTTCTGCTTTTGGCAGGAACTATGGATGATACACAATCAGTTGCAACACTTTTTGATTCTACAACATCAAAAATACAGCAGTTACAACAGGCATTTGCTGAACTTGAGCGTCACAGTGCCATATCCTTGAACTTAAAATGGAAAGAACTTGAAGAACATTTTCATGGACTCGAGAAGTCTCTAAAGACAAGGTTTGACGAGTTGGAGGATCAGGAAAAAGAATATGTTACAGAAGTCACTGAAGCCCAGCAAATGTTGGAGAAGCAGGAGACTGCCGTTGTGGCCAAGGAGCTTGCATCTCTGGAACGGTTGCAGGAAAAAAGAGATGCTGCTCTATCTGTTTTGTTTGATAAACACGGAACTTCTTCTTTGGAACCTGTTGTTAAGGGGGTGAACAACAGCATGACTGATCTTATTTTAAAAGAAAACTCTGGTGTTGGAGCTGCCAAATCTGGCATGGAAGATGTATGTCCTGCAGAAAAAGGAAGTGTGTGCATTGAGCAACCTACAGAGCTGATGAAACTATGTGAAGAAATGGATGCACAAGGACTACATAAATTCATTTCAGATAATCATAAAAACGTAATCTCTATACGTGAGGAAATTCCAGTGGCATTAAAACGTGCAGCCAATCCTTTCAGCTTGGTTTTAGATTCCTTGAAAGGCTTCTATGCTGGAGAAATTCTAAGTTCAGATGGAAAAAAAGATGTAAGCCTATTGGGCCTGCGGAGGACTTGTCTCATGTTAATGGAATCTCTTGAACAACTGTTGGCTGATGGTGTACCAGATTCCCTTTTTGATAACCAAAGACTTACATCAGATATCAAAGAGAAAGCAAAGGTGATAGCTAAAGAATGGAAGCCAAAGTTGGATCAACTTGACATTGAAGCCAGTAGTGGAAACTCATTGGAAGCACATGCATTTCTACAGCTTTTGGCTACTTTTGATATTGATTCACAATTTGATCAAGATGAAATCTGCAAACTTATTCCAGCTGTTACACGGCGCCGTCAAACTGTTAACTTGTGTCGTTCACTTGGTTTGTCACATAAAATGCCAGGTTGTCCATACATTAATTTGGTCATATTGACATTCGTAGAATGAGATAAGTTATGTTTGTTATAGATGATAATTCAGTGTTGAATTTGCTATTTTTCTCCACGTCCTCATACATTATCATGTCTTTTTAAAACTAGTAGTCTTCCATTTACAACTATTGAAAGATATCACTAGCATCATGTTTAGATCATGATTGTTAAACCTGTGTTCATGATGATAATGGAGAACATAAACAACTAGTCTCATCAATCAATAGTTCGATTTTGCCAAACTTTTAATGGGGATGAATTCTGATGTGAATATTTTTATTAAATTAAAATTCATAAATAGTACCACTAACTAAACAACAATAATAGAATTGTAATATCTCATTTATTTGGGGTCGTCTGCATGAATCTAAATATGTCTTTGTTCATAGTTTCTAATAAAGTCTTTCTAGACCTCCCTTTACCTCTTTTCAATCCATAATTACTAGTACAACATCCATAGATATCCACATGCCATACCATATTAAATAATTGTTCCTCACTTTATCCTCATTCAAAGCTAAACCTAATTGTTCAAAAATAAAAAATATTTATTTTCTTATCTTACCTAATAATTCCTAACATCCATCTAAATATTCAATATTCAAATATTCAGTAATACAATTTTTTTGCATATATTGCTTTTTAACTATTCAACACACATATCCAAATCAATCCAAATCCATTAACATTCATGTTAATGAGATCTGACAGGTTTACCTTAGTTGTTAGGGGCCTAATGCAACCCTCCATCGTTTCATCTGGACTTAGGACCAGTATTGCCGGTGTTTACCACTATATAAAGTAGTCACTGTGATTCCAGGTGTTGCATTGCACTTGAAGTAGTCAATCAGTTTATTTATTTTCACTATTGATAATAATTTTTGGTGAAGTTGTACGACATCTTATTTGCAACAAAGATACATTTGTGACTTACCCAGTTCTGTGCAGTTTGTGACTTCATGTTGTCTCTGAAAGGCAATTATTGAAGGATCAGAGGCAATTATACTAGCTTTTTAAAATCAGTTAGCTTATGTTCGGTTTTAATCTGCTTGTGAATGTTTCCTGCTTCATGGTGACTGCACTTTAGGATTGTAATGTCAACCCAGCTTGATCACCTTTATACTATTTACCCCAGCTTCATGGTGTTTTTCCTTCCCTGGTTATTATTTTTCAGGCTTTGATAAATGAGCTTTTGCAATGTTTTGATTTTAGTGTCCCATAGGATAATATCTCAAGTCCTTTGAGGAACCATGTTACCTTTTTACCTTGTCAGTTAGAGTTTCTTTTGTCACATCCCACTGACATATTTTTGCTTAAAGTCTGTATAGTATCTAATATGTATTAGCACACTGATAATCTGATGCATATAATTGATTCTTTATTTTTCCATGTCACATCTGCTGATTGGAACTATTGATTTGTAGGTTTGATTGAAGTTCTACTGAATAGTGGGAGGAAAATTGAGGCCGTTAATCTTGCCTATGCATTTAAACTCACAGAACAATTTCCACCAGTGCCATTACTTAAAGCATATCTGAAGGAGGCGAAAAAAGTTTCACAGGTCAAAGCTGGAAGCATGTCTCCTGGTGTGCAGGTCTTATTTCTTCTCTAACTTGTTATAATTTTGTACTTGACATATCTTGCCACCTGCAAAATATTTTTGCTTTATCTGATGACTTCTGATTGTTGCTTCTTCTCCGCTTACACTTTTATATTTATCTGACTTGAAGCTACTGAATGTTTCTGTCACAAGTATATGTCAATTTATTTGACTGATTCTATATCAGAATGAAATGAATGAACGGGAACTATCTGCCCTTAAAGCGGTCATCAAATGCATTGAAGAGCACAAACTTGAGGAGCAATACCCTGTTGATCCGCTTCAGAAGCGCATCCTTCTGCTAGAGAAGGCAAAGGCCGACAAGAGGAGGGCTGCTGAAGCTGCAAAGCCGCAAACCAAGAGACCCCGTGCCAATGGCAGCAGTTACCCTCGTATTAACATCATGCCTGACAAAAGCTTCCATCGATCACCCTTTGAGAGGTACCCATACGCATATGATAGGCAGTACGTTTATGCTGCTGAAACTCATCATCCTACGCCAATGGGTTCTGCGCCATATACCATCCCCCGCACACATTCCACGTTCTATGGTAATGTCCACCAGGTCCAGTACCAGACCGCCTATCTTTATTAATGGAGAAAGCTGCAGGAATCATGATATCTTCTAACAAGTAGCTTTTAGTCCTTAGTGTACCTAATATATGTTAACTAAATTTGTAGCCAGAAGATTAGTCTGTTTATTATGTTGGAAGTGTATCACCATGTTCAACAGTTGAAGCTTATGTGTTTATATGCTATCGACTGATTGACATATATTTCTAGTATCCAGTTTGATCGCCTAGGTTTGATTTGGTACTTCGATGCAGTGTCCAACATTTTTGTCTCTACGGTGCTGCTGTGTTTGATCTTAGGGAAATTTTAATCTGTATTGGTATGGTGATCATGATTTTATCTGACCAGAGGAGCTTCACATTTTTTTGGCTGCTTCCAAATATAGAATGCTTTTTGTTTCATTGGCTTTCTTCTTTTTTGGTTGCTTGACGGCAACTACAGCTGATCCTTTCACTGTCAGTATCTCTAGCGCTTGTCCAAAGTTGTTTTATTCATTGTTGAGCATTAGTAGCTAATCTCTCTGACTCTTTTATTCTATCAGTCGCTGTTTCACTGCCAATTTGTCTTCCAAAAATTTCTATTCTCTCATTGCCACAATGTAAAGGTAATTCGATCAACATTTGTTGTCAAACTCATGTGTAAAAGCAGTTGCAATCTCTTCAAACTAATCCGCTGTGCCATCAAAACTGCACCCAATGATGCAATTTGGTGGCAGCACTATTGTTTTCATTCTTTTGTGCAGGAATTCAAGATCGATAAGAAGCCAATTCTTTGCCTATTTGAGGGCGTATACGATCAGCCCAATATTTGGGTTGTAATGGGCCCCACCGGACAGAGTTAGCCCAAAAGATCTCTGCGGCCGAAAAGATGAGGCGAGAAAGTAAAATATCTTTCCGATTTCCTTCCCGTGTATCCGAATCCGTTTGACGGATTAGAGACGTAGAAAAGGATGTAGAATATATATACGAGGTGGAACCGTAAAACCACAACTCTGCCCCTACTCCTATATCTTCTCTTCTCCTTCTCCATCCGCCTCCGTCCCCCAAATCTTGGAGAGTCTCTCACCTCTCTAGCACTTCCAGGCTTTGGATATAGGACTCGTAAGGGTGGTAGGAAGAAGAAGAAGAAGAAGAAGGGATGATTTCCTCTACTCCTCCTTTGGGGCTTTTCATGCGGCCTCCAGGCCCGGCTATTTATCTGCCCGCGTCGTCCTTTGCGTTGGGCCCCAGAGCCAGCGGCGAAGCCTCTCGAATCCCTACCTTTCTTGGCTCCTCCGTCGGCTATTCGCTCGATTCCACATGGGTTGATGGCAAAAGACTGCATTTTGCGCTTGGCAATCCCCGCTCTGGAACTGCGGTAATCTTTTGACTCCTAACTTTTCCTTCTAGCATTGGTCCGTGCTGCCGTAGATCTGTTTCTTGTATTTTCGTTGAGACTCTACATATGCTTAAAACGTAATCGAGTTCTGATCTTTTATCTACGACGAGTGGGGTTTTCCGTTCTTGTATCCTTGTTTCCATCTATACCCTTGTTAGATTTCGATGGTATTTTTCTAGTGGGTAATGTTATGACGCAAAAAATTTTACCTTCGGAAGATTACTAGTTGGTGAATTTGACTAACTATATCTGTTTCATCAGTTTCAGTTGGTAGATTCGTTTCGATGTATATTCTTTCATGTGATGTTTTGGGCCTCATGCTATTGCATATCCAAGGTGAATCATTCCAATTATGATGATTCTTGAAGATTTTTTGTTAAACTTTTTATGCGATTTTACATTTGAATGTGCTTCCTATATGATTCTCTTGTTCATATGTCCGTATCCATGAAACATCAAGGAGCCTTTTGATCAAATCATATCATAATCACCAAACTCTTCTCTTTTATCAAGCAAAACCCTAACTTGAGAAGACTCCATGATTGACTAAGTGGATTCTTAGTCCGGCTCTAATTTGATTTTGTAATGTCAGAAATCTGTAGTTGTGAAAATGTTATTAGGCTCTTATAATTCCACTATTTGGACTCGAAATCTAGAAATATGTAGTTTTGAACAATCCTGATCCAAGGATTGGACTGAGACTCATAGGATTTTAACTAGTTGGTGTGTGTTATGGGCATATCAACAGATGTTAAGAACTTAAGATATAACCTGATATTTGTCTGTTGTTCAATTCATTATGTCTTATAACTTTTAACATCTTTTGAATGTCTTGTAATATGTTATTAGTGGTAATAATCCATATCAGACAAAATTTTTCTTATTATTTTAATCATAAAAAGTTTTAACTTTCTTAGAGTGTATTACTACATTTTTTTTAATAGGATAGTGTGTTATCTCATTTAAGAGAATATTTGTCAAATAAACTGCAACATTTGTTTTTGAATATGTTATAGGGGCCTAAGGGAGGCATATTATTCTCGTTTTAGGCCTGATACTTTTGTATCCTGTGATCATCTATGACTTTGTTATCTTGAATTCCTGTTTTTGACATAGTTTTAAATATTTACATTAAAATATATTTATAGTTTACTGTTCAACCCATGATGTAATCGAGTTTTAAGCGTCACCGCAATTTACAAGTTGGTCCATAGGATTTAGGATCCGAACTGGTCTGGATTGACCAAATTGGAAACAAACCCCATCCCCCCCTCACCCAAAACCCAAACCCCCCGAAACAATGGGAGATTGACCAAAAACCTGTTGGGAATTTTATATTGATAAGAACCAATTGGTAGTTGGCTGTGCTGTTATGATTGGTTAGAAGATACAGGTTTGTTGTATCCTATTGATCCCATAAAGATCAGGGTTTGCAAGATTGAATTAACAGGATTCTGTTATAGATTGGCAGACTAGATTGAGATTGGTCAACTTTGCAATCTACGGTTGAGTTGTAGGCAGTTTAGGCAAGGGAGGTGTGGTGTTGAAAGATACAAGGGACATTGTACAGTAAGGATGCATCTATAAAAATTAATCTTTAAGCTCATGCAATCTAGTGGTAGCCACATTGCTTGAGAATTGAGAAGTGCGTAGATGAAAAATGAGAATAATACACAAATATAGTCAGTTCGTTGGAAATGCATGCTCCTGTCACTAGTTAATTGGCATTATATCCTGTTCATTGGTAGGGGTTATGGCATGGAAATGAGTTATGTTTTGAGTTCCTTATCATGTCTACATGGTACCATAGTAGCAATTCTAGTGCTAGTCCACATGCCACATAGGACCTCATCTTGTATCAGTTTACTTGGTTATTTCTCCAAGCAGAACTAATGGACTATATTAAATTAATAACTACAAATATTTTTTTATTTTCTTACTGGATTTTTCTGTAACCATCTATCATCATGCTCGACACTGCATTTCCTTCAACAGCTTCTCTTTGTTAGCAGTAGCTGGCAATTATCAATTTTTTTTATTTTTTTACCATTTTTTTATGTTTTGTGTATATACTTTACACTGAATTTCCTTCAACAAGCTTCTCTTTCTATCAGTAGATGAGAACTTTCTGCTCTAGTTAAAGGATTGGTCTGGGTTATAGTTGTAGAAGATGTTGAAATGAGAATGATTTTTATGTAACACTTGTCTTTTTTTCTTCTTTTTGGTGTCCAATAGTAATTGGTTCTGTGAGAGAAGATTTTTGATCTCCCGAAACTGCCTTATTTCCAATTCTTTACTTGGTGTGATATAATTACTCTTCCTAAACTACTGTAAAATTTCTGTTTATGCTTCTATATAATTCAATATTGTAAATATTTGGTTTTCACTGATAATTTACTACCAGGGACTTAGAAAAATAAAAATTTCCTGTTTATGCATCTATATGATTCGATATTGTAAATATTTGGTTTTCACTGATAATTTACGACCAGGGACTTTAAAATTTTTCTATGTACTGGCATAGTGGCACTGTGGATATACAAGAAGAGACAGCAATGGGAGTATTCAAGATTGGGATGGGGAACTTACATCTGGGTCACCAGACGAGAATGGTGTCCAAATTCCAACACAAGCACAGTCTGTTGTTGAAGGTTCAAGCACAGTCCTCGTGTCAGAGTACAAGCCAATTCCTGATATTGATTATTTACAGGTATTTTATTCAATGATAGGAAAAGAGCTCCCATAGCCTAATGATTTGCTTTAGAGAAGTGTCTATGAGCTCTGGTATCTCTCAAATTCAATTATCAAGATTAGTAGATTCATTTATATAGTCACAATTTAATTGTTCCAATTGGAGTATGCAGACAAGACTTGTAGTTGAAATAAATAGATTATTTCTTTTTCGTTTGCAGCTTCTGTTCTATAATGCTAATGGCAAAATTTTTTGTTATTGCTGAGTGTATTTTGATCTTGACATGAATTTTCCAGGAATTGTTAGCTATTCAACAGCAAGGGCCCAGATCAATTGGATTCTTTGGGACTCGTAATATGGGGTTTATGCATCAGCAACTAATCGAAATTCTCAGTTATGCGATGGTTATAACTGTATGGTTCTCTCTTTACTGCCATGCCTTACCAGTTTCAGATTCTCTCTGGTTCCCTTTTAACTCGGTTACAGATCTTGATTCTTGAAAACTTCATAATTTCATTGCAGAAGAATCATATTTTTACTTCAGGGGCTTCTGGAACTAATGCGGCTGTTATCAGAGGTGCTTTAAGAGCAGAAAAGCCAGAGTTGCTTACTGTAATCTTGCCTCAGAGCCTAAAAATGCAGCCACCTGAGAGTCAGGAATTGTTGTCTAAAGTAAGTCTTTTGTGAATGATATTTGTTCATGAGAGGACAATTTGTATCTTCCCTTGTTGCACCAGACTTGTACATTTTCATGTATCTAAATTTTTGTTGCTACTTGCTTCCCCTAAGAATAAATGTCGGACCTGAATAGAAGATCAATTTATTGTTTTGACTATATTAAAGACATGGTGGTAGAGGTACTGAGTGAAAAGTAAGGAGATTGTTTAGAGCTTATTGATAATGGTATAATCAGTCTTTTAGCATCCTGAATTTGCAGGAGGTCTAGGCTATGTGATTTTCTTTAAGTTATGGGTATACTTTATTTTATTTTAAATTATTCATAAGGCATCTTGGGTTTGGTCTTCTTGTTGAATTTTTTTTGTTGTTTATTTGGAGTCTCATTTTCTTATTGTGGTCATTTGAAAATGCAGGTTTATACTTGTGTTTGCAATTCTCATGGGTATAAATGCATGAGATTTACCAACTTGATGAATAAATTAAACTTCTTAGAAGAACTGTTCCTCTTAGGTGATCTTATAGATATTAGCATTGTATTTCCTTGTATTATGCTTGTTCTACAATAAAGGTGCTTTCTTTGTTTTTTTCATTTTGTTGTATGAAAATAAAATTCATGTTTATATTATTATTTTTAAACTTCTTTTATTGAAATTTTGATATGTTGATCCAATGCTTCATTTATCATAAACATTTCAGGTCCAAAATGTGATTGAGAAACCCCAATACGATCACTTGCCATTGATTGAAGCCAGCAGGTATTTTTGTGCCACCATGTTTCTTTTATAACTATGACTAGTAATTTGTCTTACAATAATGATTGGAACTTCTCACTGAATCACCGTGGGTTTTTATATTGATGCCAAATTTTTAAAAGATTCCAATTACCATGATATTTAATAATGTTAAACAATTACAAAGGACTGATCAAAAATCTGTTTGCAAATTGTATTTTATCATTCTTTTTTCAGATCTTTTAGATCAGTCTTGGCAGGTTTTAACTCAAGAAGATAGTTGACAGCTACATTACCCTCATACTCCAATTATTTCACATTTTGGCTGCTAATCAGTTGACTGAACTAATGCAGTAATGCCAGTTCACTGTGGAAGAATTCAGCATGACAAGAAAACATTCTATTTTTGTTTACTAAATTCTTCAATTTATCCAAATAGATTTTCCAGTCAAAACTATTAAAATGCGATATTTGTAATCATGTTATTTCAAAGTACATATATGGCCATATACCCTTATGTTAGATTCCATCAATATCATTGAACTGAATGGTTTTGATATAGTTAACCCCGTTTTAATCTTTTTAATCATTTTAAATTTACCTTTTCCTTTACATTTTGAAAATATAATATAAACTATAAACATTATTTTTCACCTTTGTCAATTGTTTTGTAGGAACCTATTGTTGGTTCTAAAACAATCTGATGTTGATGTCCTTTAAAACCAATCACACACAATAGCATATTTCAAACATGCACTTCACAAACATAAGATGTATTCTGTGTTTGAAAGTTCTGAATGGCAAATAGGCAAAATTAATCCTTTCTTATACTGTGCAATAAGGTGTCCTAGGGTTGAGCATCAGATATTGGTCTCTGGTGGGACATAATTTATCTCTATTTGTGGTCTGTCTCAAGCACAAAGACAAATTCTGGTGCAACTTTTAGATATGTCAATTGATTACCTTGATGAGAATTTAAAAGGAAAATATTGTTTCTTCCCTACATGTCCTTAATAGTATGATTTGTTTTATTGTAGGCTTTTCTTGGTTCTAATGATGCCATGCTAATACTGTGATTACTGAAACAACAGGCTGTGCAATATGGATATACTGTCAAAGGTACAGCAAGTGATATGCTTTGCATTTCATGACAGCAAATTGCTCATGGAAACCTGCCAAGAAGCAAAGAACATGAGGAAAATTGTGACTCTCTTTTACTTAGATTGATTTCCAAACTTTGTTGCCAAAAGATTTTTCTGTATATTCTGCCTATAGGGAAGCCAATTAGGTCCTCTCAATTTTTGTTCTGTCTCGTGGGATAAAGACAATCCATATCTCATTATTTTCATTCTTGGTAGAAGAAATGAATTGCCAATATTTTGATTCAAGATTGAAACAGTCATAAGCAGAACTCTATTTTGGATTAATGAAAAATTTATCAGAAGCAAGCAGGAGAAATAGATATGATATATCTATTTGGTTCTTAAAGTAGATTCTGTCTTGGGTTATTCAAATGACCCCTTTTTGCACTACAAACATGTCATGTCAAATTGCAAATAGGAACTCAGCTCGTAGACGAGCATATTTTGTACACATAAACAGACCAATAAATGCATGCCCATGAAGAAGACTCGCACATTCCTCTGCATTCAAGGCTTCCATGGCGCCGGCGGTGGCGGCGATCCAGGGTACAGCGGCGGCACTGCAGAGAAAATGGTGTTCGTGTCGACGCCAGAGCTGCTGCTGGTGCTCGTCAGCGACACCAGCGCCGCGACAAGGCCTGCGTTACCCGCCAACGTAGGCTCGGTGTAGTTGTAGTTCGGCCGCGAGTCGGAGAAACGGTCGAACCGGTCGGGCCCGCCGACCATCGCCCCGGTGACGGTGTTGGGGTTCGCCGTCTTGGCGTCCCTCCACTTCCACCCGCCTGTGCACGAGTACTTCACCCCGTTGTGCGGGATCGACGCGCCGCGGTGGTGGACGTGCGTGGGGTAGTTCCGGCCGTACCCCACCACGTAGCTCATCTTCTTCGGATTGTCTCCTAAGATGTAGTTCACCTGTTCACAGACGAAGAAATGATGACATCCATGGAGGAGGAGGAGGAGAGAGAGAGAGTCGAAAGGAAGACAAACCTGGGAGGTGGCGAAGCTACGGAGGCTGTCGGCGGAGAAGTAGTAGGGGCCGCAGTAGTACCCGGGAATATTAGCAGCGTCCAAGTAATCGGCATACAGGGAGGCGAGGAAGGCAGCAGTGACAGCATACTGTAGTGGCTGAGGCCGGCCATGGTTGAGCTCGATCAACCCACCTGCGCAACCCATACCGCCATATGAGCACCCCAAAGCTGTAATCTCAGCGCCATATGGATCGATCCATTACCTGGGGTGAAGTTGAAGACGTTGAATCTCTGCAGCTTCATGCACATGTTGATCCCGGTGGTGTTGTGATACCCACTCAGGCTCTCCTCGTATGGATATCCCGGATTCAAGAACAGCCTCAGCCTCGTCAACAATAGCTGCGCGCCGGGGAGCTTGTTGTCCCAGTTGAACACCCCCAAATCCGGGATCTGCAAGAAGGCCATGGCGTTCTTGGGCAGCCTTGGGTCGGTGGCGAACTGGATGTAGCTCTTGTTGCCGCTGGCGTAGAACATCCACGCCGCGCTCCACATGTACTCGTCCCAGTACCCCGTCGAGTTGTAGAACGGCTGGATGTAGGGGTTCCCCCGGCTGTACGGCGTGCGGTGGCCGGGATCGCGGGCGAACTTATAGACCACGGCCGCGCCCTTGAGGAGCTTCTGCGAGTAGGCGCCGTCGTCGCGGAAGACGATGGAGGCGGCGGCCAGAGCCGCGGCCACCTCGCCGCCCAGGTCCGGGGCGGAGTTGGCTGTCTGCACCGGACGAGTGTAGTCCATGTCCTCGGGCCGCATCCAGCAGAAGTGGTCGTCGGGCGAGGCCGAGTCATTCGTAGCTCCGCCCACCTGGTCATTCAACGAGCAGTTGGTGTCAGGAACATCTATGGAAGTATGCTCCTATGGGTTTGATGCGGAAGAAGAGAGAGATACCTGGCTGTATATCTTGGTGATGGTGGTGGCAGAGGAATTGAAGGTCTTGAGCAGGTAGTCGGTTCCCCATTTGATGAGCTCCCGGACGTGGTCGTACTCTCCGATGTCCTTGTACTTGTTGCTGTACTCTATCACCGACCAACTCAGCAGCGTCATGGAGAACGCCATGGGGAAATGGAACTTGATGTTGTCGCCGGCGTCGTAGTATCCTCCGACGAGGCCGCCCTTCACGTCGGTTTCTTCAGAGCCATCTTTGAGGCCAGAATCTCCACGCCATGGTACGCCGTTGTTCTTCGGCAAGCGACCGGCTGATGAGTCAACGCAAACACGCAGCTAAATGTCAAGCCTTCTTCCATGGATGAAGGCAATTGCAATTTGAATGGTTTCGGCCAAGACAACAGGACATGTAGCTATTGAGATCATGAATCAGAATTCAAGTCCGCTGCCAATCACACCAGCTGAGCAACAGAGGAGGAGAAGAAACAGAGCAAGCAAGCCTTACATTTCTGTGCATTGAAGAACATCAAGGCCTTGTGGAGGGCCTCCGTGTACCGATCGGGCGGCGGCGGCGCTTTCTTGTGCTTGGGGATCGACTTGGCGATGATGATGGGAACGCCAATGACGACGAAGGCGATCAGAGCGGCGTAGAACGTCCATTTCAACACCTTGCGCTTGACGACCATGCACCCCAGATCGACGTACTTGTCCTTCTTCTTGGCCTCCTGCGGCCCCAGCAGCCAGCTCTGCTGCGTCTCGTCGAGCTGCTGCCGCGACAGCGCCGCCCGGTCCAAGTCCATGTTACGGCTGTGCTCGTCGTCCGTCGTCGGGTCATGGATCTCGAACGAGCCACCCCAGTGGTTCATGGAATGCATCCTGGCCTTGGATGATGGACGAGGAGAAGATTGAGCTGTTTCGGAAGCTAACTTCTCTGATCACAGAGATGCAAACTCCTCTTCCCCTTAATATGCCACAGGGGTTGTTTTCTTGTCCTTTTCCTTTGGAAACTGCGGGTAAGAAAGAAGGAGATGGTTGACTTGGTGAAGGAGTGGTTGGATCTTCTTAAACTTCTTCCAAGCATTACAAGCTTTGCTTTCAATTCTCTTTTGCACACTGTCTTTCTTTATCATTGCTGCAGAGGACTTGTCTGCCGGAGAAAGCTGCTGGTTTTTGTGGGGAGGAAGCGGCATTAGCGGGGGAGGCTGATGCTGCCCGGTGGAGATGGATTGACTTCAGCAACTCTGAGACGAGGTCTGGTTTCTCTGCAAGCATGTGGTGGAGGTCATAGTTTAGTACAAGATACGAGGCATGTGGTGCAGCAATGGTAGTAACAGTGCTGTAATCAGCACTAATCAACATGGAAGCTTCTCTCTCTCACACATACACAGGTATTCTATTGATCTCATTCAGAGTTCTTGGAGCTTGAGACCTTAACCTCTGGAGTAGATTACTAGCACTTGCATGTGTTGTCTTACCTAAATCTAGGAAGTCACACACACACCTCTCAATTAGACATCATTTTAATTTGGTTTAGCCACAAATACATATTTACACACAAAATTAGAGCTGCTTTAAGCTTGATTGTATAGGTCAAGGAGAAGACAAGTTGAGTTGCCTTGAGTTAAGTTGAATACTAATCTGTCACTGACCACTGGAATTTGTATAAATGACTGCTGATTGGTGACACTCTTTCAGCTTAAATGTAGACATTTTTATGCATTTAAGTACTATGATACAGAAGTAGTGCTTTATTAGATGGATCCTTTTTTTTCTATTTTTTGAATTATTTTACATTAGATGACTCTTCTGGTAGGCTGATCTTGCACTTAGAAAAATCAAGCCAAGCTGTGTTGGATAGCAAATTAGAGTCAAAGATTTGAGAGCTGATGCTCTTCCATTTTCTACTTCCAATGTATTAAGTAGCTGTCAGGAAGTTGGCACCCAATGAATCTATGAAAGAAAGCATTCTTGTGGTCAATAGAACAGCTATATTGATCTCTCACCACCCATGTCTATAAGACTTGGAATGCTGATACCAATGCAGCTACCATTGACCTTGATTAAACAAATAGCAAAACAATAAATGAAGAGAGATGTGTGTGTGTGTGTGAGAGAGAGAGAGACAGAGAGAGAGAGAGAGAGAGAGAGAGAGAGAGAGAAAGAGTCTGAGGTTTAGTCATCACCAAGGAAAACCTTTCTATAGGCTAACTATTCCTAAATCAGTTGTTACATGTCTGGCATGGGAAGAAGACAATACTGAGAAGGAAGTTTATACAGCACAGAGCAGCAAAAGTTATTTGGCAAATCTTCCATAATTGCCATTAGGATCATGCTCATGTCTAGCATTCAGGGAGAAAGAAGAATTCAAGGAAGGATCATAAGGAAATCAGAACAATTAGTGTTCTTCCAAACCAAAATTGACCTCATACTAGGATAGTGGTGAATGTATTTGTCATAGTTCTAAGTAAATATGGTGAACATTATTTACAAAGCTTTTAGTCCTAAACCATATGAATTATTTCATACTAAAATTACTCTTGATTCTGAAACATTAATTTTGATGTACACAAAATATTCCAGCTGGATTCTAGAAAGACGCACCTTCTTTTGCTCACAGACTTTGCTGACTAAAAAGGATTTCTCTGCAGAGGAATGTGTGATTGATTACCTGCAGCTACATTCATTTCTAGAGTTCAGACATTTGGTAGTTTGTCAGGATGATATGTTTTCACTGTAGTAATGGTCAAACTGACACCCATCTGTTCTTGCATCAATTACTGAAGTGTTCATCTGGATAATACACCCTTAAAAGTTACTGATGAGCTCTTGGCAAAGAAATATTTTGTGAGAAAAGAACCACCACAGCAGCACTTAAATTAACATTGGTTCCCATCTGAGTCATTCTATTTATGATCTGAAACAAATGCACTTCCCGTCTCTATCTTGCAAGAAAAAAGGATCACAACATTCTAAGATATGAGTTCTTTACTTGGTTCTGGTAGGTGATGCACATCAGTGTCCCCACAGGAACATCAACCATCTTCATTTGAGCTATTTCTATCATATTTGTTTCACAAATAGTATCATTCCTCATGAAGATTAATCAATTCATAGAAGACTTCCTTTGGGAGTTGGAGAATGGATTGTTCTTTCCCTTCAGCTACTAAATCTTTACCATATCATCAGCACCATCAACCTATTGTGCTCATGAATTTTCATTATACATGTTTTCAAACTCCATTAATATCTTTATAATTGAATCTACTATTAATATTTTCAGTGGTTTAAACTTGAGTAATAGTTTTTCTTTTAAGTTGAAGTTCAATTTTGGGTTGATAAAAATTAATAGAAGTCCTCTAAAAAAGGTTTAAAATTATTTTTACCAACTGAACTATTACTGTCTTATGATGAATAATAAATTCAAATATTAAAATATATTGCATGTGAAAAAATTAAATTCATTTTCTTGATGATATTAATGCAAAAATAATGTTATGACACATTATACTTTTTTTTTGCTATATCTCTGTGAGTGATAGAAAATATTAATTTTCTTGGATAAATATTTTATATTTTTAGTATTTTTTACAATACATTTGATATTGGTGGAAGGGCCAGCATTTATAAACCGTTACAATAGAAAGCGTTACATGAAAATATCGTGTTACGTGTATGAATATATCGGATAGCGTTACATTATGGGCGTTGGTCACGGAAAGCGTTACGAGAGCAAGCGTTACCGTGACACATAAAGGTGTCGCGTCACCACGTGGTGAGCAGAACATGAGAAGGAAAAGCCAGAGGAGAAAACCAGGAAGAAGAAACCTTTCAAAACCCTCTCCTTTCCCCCCTTTCGTCTCCCCCTCTTCGCTTCCCCGTTCTCGCGGTGGAGTCCGAGCGACTTCCCCCCTCTCTCGGAAGTAAAACCTACTCCCATTCGGTACCAGAACTTGACATTTTCCTTCTTGTTCGTGTGGTGTCTGTTTTCTGGAGCATTTTGGTGGCGAAGTCCCTGTTTTGGGTTGCCGTGGGAGACCAAGATGGAAGGGGGGACAGAGGGTTACAATTCGCGGACGCCGGAGGATGTGTTTAGGGATTTCCGAGGCCGGCGAGCCGGAATAGTCAAGGCTCTCACCACCGGTATCAAAAAGAAGTGTTTTGTTCCTCCTTTTCCCGTTTAGAATTCGAATGCTTCATTATTTTCTTACTTTTTTGTTGCAGATGTTGAGAAGTTCTACCAGAAATGCGATCCTGGTGAGTTCTCTTGCTTTCGATTGGATACTTTGGCATCAGCATTCGTTGTAGAAATAGGGTTTCTGCTTCCTTTCTTCATGTTGCGATTTCGTTGCGGACGAAAAATACAAGGAAAAAAGTCTTTTGTTTTCGCCTAAGTTGACGACTTTAGTTGTTATAGTGTTCGAGAAGCATCTAAAGCAACAAGAAAAGGTCAAAAAATGAAGAAGTTTGTGAAGAAATGCAGATTTGAGGTACAGGTCGGATGCCAAAGGATTATGAGTCGGCTCTCCTCTAAGATTACTTGACTACTTTGGCATGCACTCTCACAATATGAATCTGCTAATAGGAAGTGAGACCCTAATTGGGGTAATCGATGATGGGAAGTGGAGATGGATATAAGAAACTGTTTCCTGGAAGCACAAGAGAGAGAAATGAAAAAGAAAAAAGAAAGTAAAAGAGAGGCATGATGGAATGGGAGTGTGTTGGGTCAAAATTTAGAAACCCTTTATTTCCGAATTTTACACTTCCTGCAAATGGAGATAATGGGAAGGAGGATGCTTTAAACAGACGTTGGTGATAAAATAGTCACTTCAGATACCCCAAGTATACTCTGAATAAGAGTGGCACCCAATGATTTCATGCTGTTTGAAGGGACTGAGACATGATTTTGATGAATAGGAAGAATTATTTTCAAATTCAAAACAGTTTATAAATTACTATGCAAATACTTCCCACTATCCTTCTCGCAGTCATTATGCTCCTAGTCGATTCTTTGTAAAGGAAGTGAACAATTTGTGTTGATACCTTGTTTTCTTTTACTTATAAGGAAAAAGAGCATATACAGTGCATGAGGCTCCCGCTAATGCAAGATCTGGAGAGGGTCAATATACGTAGCCTTACCTTTAATTATTTAAAGAAACTGGTTCTGCGACTTATACCCTGATCTCCCAAGTTGTAAAGAAGTAATCTTACCGTTATACCAAGGCTCATCCTCTTTCTTTTACTTATATGCAGTAAATAGTAAATTGGATTTCCAAATTTCATATCAGGGTGGAGTCTAAATTCTTCTGGTACTTCATAGCATTTCATGCTTTCAGTTGTAGTGTTTGTACTTGTTTGGATGATGTGCCACTTGTTCTTTAAAAAATAAATAATGAAAACATTTTTGTTACCTTCATTTATACAATTTTCTCTTTTATATGTACTTGCATTTTTCTAAAAGATTTAGAAGGTTCATATTTCCATATCTTTTATAACAGCTTTAAGATCTTTAGCCTCATGACCATCAAATGATCGATATAGTATCTGTGATTGTTTGATCTTCTGATCGTTTGATGTACTTAAGCTTTGACTATTTATTGTCCAAAATAATAAACAAATGGACTTAGTTTTCAGCTATTGCATTCTTAGTATGATTTTGTACCAAAAAACATAGTTCAAGGACAAGTTTTTTGCACTGCATTCTTTCATGAAATTATTTGGTTGTACATCTTATGCTAACTGTGATTTTTTTGCAGAAAAAGAGAATTTATGTCTATATGGTCTGCCTAACGAGACTTGGGAAGTGAACTTGCCAGTCGAGGAAGTTCCTCCCGAGCTTCCAGAACCAGCATTAGGTATAAACTTTGCTCGTGATGGAATGGGCGAAAAGGATTGGTTGTCACTAGTTGCAGTTCACAGTGATGCATGGTTATTAGCTGTTGCTTTCTACTTTGGTGCACGCTTTGGGTTTGATAAAGAATCCAGGTACCTTAATATTTGTTACTTACTTTTTTAGTTTTATTTGAATTTTCTACACCAAGAGATGCATATGCCTTTTTACTAAGGCTTCCAGCTCCTTGGTGTTCTTCCACCAAAGATTTGTGTTTATAGATCTGCTTTTTCAGTTTTTAGTTCCATTTTTTCTTAAAACATTTATATAACGCATGTCTTTGAAGGGTTGTGCTGCCTCAGAATTCTATCAGTTTTTTAATATTTGCTTGCATTTTGATGGTTGCATTTCAAACTTTGTTTGATTTGTTGGAGAAGGTCAAAAGATTGGCAATTATTTGCTAGATTTATGGGTTGCTTTGACATTAGATTGGTGTTAAAGAATTGTCTAGCCATGGTTTTTGCAAGGACAAGGTGGAAACTTCTATGAATTGTCTAACATGCTTTGAAAATTGGTCGTTGCTTATCAAAATTTCAAACAAGATATTTTGTGAACTACTCAGGATTGGGCCTCGATCGTGATGATCCTTGGGCGAGCCATAGTTGTCCAATTCCTAACTGTCTACTGCTTGAGACTGTGATCCATCTCTAGTTAATATTAATTAGTCAGTTAGGCCAAATCCACCCAACTATTACCATTTCTGGCATATTTTTGATAATTTTAAAGAAATGTATAATTACAGACATGGTTCATCTTACTGGTCCGTACTGATATATTTACCAACTATCGGTACGGTATGTACCGAACATACCAACATATGGTACATTGGGGCACACCGATGTACCGCTCATACCAGTCCCCCGTTGGACTGATATGTATTATCCGCACCAAGTGATATGTTGCGGTACGGCGAACCTTGCTTGTAAGACCAATTTGTATCCCATTATAAGCTTTAATGATGAATCCGAAACCTTTGAACTTCGATTTTCTAGAGAAGTTCTGATTTACTTTGTGAATATCGGACTTCTTATTTGATTTCTGATTTTGATAAGGCTCAGGTGGAAATTTTTATGGAAAGTTTCTTAGTGTTGTATTAGAAAAATAGTTCAATTTTGTGGAATCAATTTGACATTAAAACCTTGCAAGAGGGTTAATAAACTTGAAGGAACATTTTCCTTTTATTCTTTGGATGATATAGAAAATTATAGAGGGCCCATTCTAATTGTGAGGATTGTTGTATGAACAATATGTTTTTCGATACTATCACTGTAACTGAAAGAATGAAATACTTAACGAATTTTGTTTTTTTTATTTGAGAATTTTTAGTTGTTCAATGAGTTGGCTTTGCACTAATAATTCCTTTGATGGTTCATTTTCACCCGTTATAACTCTTTGCATGTGTAATTTTACGCATTGATATCTTCAGTACCAGTTGACAAATTCTGATGAGTGCATAAGACAGGCAAGTACTGTTCAATTATGTTATAGTTGTTTACCCATTATAACTCTTTGTTTATATGCAAATTTTATGTATTGATATCTTTTGACCAACTGAAGCAGCGAAAGGATCAGACATGATCCTCTCTTTCCTTCTGGGCGTCCAACATTTCTGATGAATACAACACAGTAACTTCAAAGAAAAGTAGCAGCCATCAGTGGAAAAGACAGGAAACACAAATATTTGTTAGAAGACTAGTCATTAGGATTGGGCAATATTAAGCCTACATGACCTATCCAGAGACCCTATCGACTACTTTTGCTATTTGGCAGTCATTTTCCAGCAATAAAGTTTTTATTTCTCTCTAATTTAGATCTTTGGAAGGCTTTTCCCCTTGAACTGGTTAAAACTCTGGTTAGGAGAGTGATTTACTTGTTCTAAGGAGTTTTTCCTAGGAATCTAATAGGCTATTGTTTTGGAGTAAAAGGAGCATGAGTATAGCTTTCCTCCCTCTTTAAGTTAACTTGGAATAAATGACTATTTGTTGGCACGACAAAAAAAACTTGTGTGTAAAATTCTTGATCATGTTTTTAGTAGAACCATTCCATAGATGTTATCCTTTAGGTTTAATGATCCCTCCTATCCCAGAAAAATTGCCAAACTGTGTTCCACTTGATTGTCCATATGCTAATGCAAAATTCAATAACTCTGTAGTTCCGAAATCAAGGGCTACAAACAAACAGTCAAGTCGTTAAATAAAACTGTCTAAAGTCAATTGAAACTTTTGATATATACACTTAAGTTGCTATGCATCTTATGTCCTTCCCGTTCTGCAACTTTCTTGAATTTTCAATATTGTATAACCATTTTTTTTAATATGTCACTTGCCTGGTGAGAGACCTGTTGATTCTTGTTCAGAATCCTTTTTGACTTGCATCCAGTTTCCAAATTCTACTACCCTTTAGGCTCCATGCAATAATCTTAATGCTACTATGCTCCACTATGTGATCCAGATCTGCTAGTTACATTGATTACTCCCTTCTAAGCGAAAACTTTCTTCTTTGTTGTGGGGTGTATTCTGTTGTGCATATATATCTTGAGGTTAGACCAACAAACTTTCACTCTTGTGCATCATGATCGTTTGTGGTGTTTTATTGCCTTGCTAGCTCATTATTTGATGAACTGCTAATCCAGCTTGTATAATTATAAGGCATTGTGCTGGCATTCCATCAAATGGTAGCAAAGGTTGACCACATAAAGTTATAAACGAATATTGAAAGAAGTCATTTCTGTATATCTAATTTTAAATTACACGAATTCACTTCTCTTTAGCATTTGGATTAAAAAAGAAAAACATGAGCGAAATGCACCTGCTGCTTGATATTTTGTACTGCGTAATTGCAGGAACCAGCTCTTCCAAATGATCAATAGCCTTCCAACCATATATGAAGTTGTGACGGGAATCACCAAGAAACAATCCAAAGATAAAACCCCTAGCAGCAATGGCAAGAGCAACAAATATAGTTCAAAGGTAGTTTGGTTACTTGTTTGGTATACATTGCCTCTTTGTCATTGATATGATTTCCTATTTCTTTTCCTCTGTTATTTCAGTCGTCGAGACCATCAGAGTCCCATGCAAAAGCCTCAAAGATGGCTCCACCGACGGAGGAACATAGTGAAGGAGAGGATAAGGACGAGGAAGATCATGGAAATACTCTATGTGGTGCATGTGGAGACAACTACGCCAATGACGAGTTTTGGATATGCTGTGACATTTGTGAAAAATGGTTCCATGGGAAATGTGTTAAGATCACTCCTGCACGGGCTGAGCACATCAAACAATACAAGTGCCCTGCTTGCACTACCAAGAGGGTTCGAACATGAAGGAACAGGAAGTATGTGTCTTTTGTTTTAGATACAAGGGCTTTAGATGCAGCAGGAAATGGGACTACACACTGGAGTTTCCTTGATCTTACCTTGGACTAGTATGGTTTATTAGTTACAGACATTTAGCATTAGCAAACTGAATCTGCCCGCATTATCTTTCCAGACATGTCTTAGCTTGTTGAATGAAATGCTTCCTTTCGAATACCTATTTTACTTATTTTGTATATGATATTTCTGCTTTCATGGATTTCTTGATGTTTTACATGGATTGGTGGTCTATAAATCATTTGCATAAAGAAAGCTTGGGTATCCCACAATCCTTATCAAAAAGGATTTTGTTCTAGATAGTTGCTTACAAGACTAAGTCCGTTCAGTTCATATATGTTCATTTTTCAGTCGATGCTTGTTAAACAAATAATTAAAATTATCTTTGCATTTATGTTTTTCATATTATGTAATGATTACATGTCCGAGAACAGCCACATCAAGAACTGTCATGAAAGAAGCTGTCAACATGTACAGGTATAATACTCATCTGCTTCATATTTAGCATGGTTATCAATATCAGACCAACCATGGTCAAACTTGTATTCGTATTATTCCAATCATTTACTTGATCTATAGCAAATAAATCAAGTGCCAATGATTTTTATGGCAAAAGGCATTCTGTGGGTGAGAAGGTTTTGCCCATTTTACTGGATGTGTGGAGGAAGAGGGGATAAGGTGAGCTTTGTTTCTGGTTCTGCAGCTGTTTGAGATGAGGTGTGTTTGGCTGACAACTCAAGGTTCAACAGGAGCCTATGACTTGTGATCAGTGTGCCATCAAAATCCCATCTAATTGCTGCCACAACCACCAGGTTTCCCAAATTTACTCACCACATGCTTTCCTTCCTATTCCATTCTCTTTTCTCTAATATGCAGCTTTGGTAATGGCATTTAATGTGTAAAGCCACCAGTGGTGGTGATTTATGGAATGAACAAAAGCATTGTTCTTGATGTAGGGTGTGCTTATTTGCAGAATAGATTGTGCATTGGGCTTTTGCAAATTTGGAAGAGGATTTTGTGTTTGATTCCTTGAATGTGTTCAGTTTATGGCTGCCTCATAATTGGACAGCTGCATCAGCTCTTCCCACTTGCAATTTCCTTTGTTCTCCTTTGTGAGGATTTTAGTGTTACTGTATGAGCTTTGTGCAACTTTGATTAGATTTTGTATCTGCCTTCAGTCTCTATGATAACTATGATAGGACTCTGATAATACTAGTTGAAGGAGAAGAAAAATAATAATAATAATAACAGTTCTCTCAGTGGAATTATGA
Source organism: Musa acuminata AAA Group (assembly GCF_036884655.1). Classification (NCBI taxonomy): domain Eukaryota; kingdom Viridiplantae; phylum Streptophyta; class Magnoliopsida; order Zingiberales; family Musaceae; genus Musa; species Musa acuminata. The sequence goes on along the minus strand of NC_088339.1, from coordinate 23,730,363 downwards.
TAAAGCAAATTGTTGTTGTTCAGCAAATTCAAACTCTGCTTTCAGAAGCTGGTAAAAGGAATTCCAGGAACAAAGGAAACATCACAAAATTAAAGGGTGGCAAAAGAGATTCAACAAAGATCTTGAGTGAAGCAAAGCTGGAATAAAGGAGATATTGAAGAATAATGTGTCACTGATGTAAAAGATGCAGAAATGAAAAGAAAAAGGCAGCAATTTCTGCAGTAACTTATCAATAGGGATTGCTGAAACAGTCTGATGTGCTAAAATTCCAACTTGAAAGTTTACATGCCCCTCTTCTGCTAACATGTTGAAGGATATCATCTAGATCTAAAGAGAAGGTGCCCTGTAATGGAAATTATTGCTCAACATTTAGGAGATACTTGAGCATGGAAAGTTTAAAAGATATAATAAGCATCTCACATGTACCAATGTTATCCACCTTTTTTTGACCCATTGTTCAGCTAAGAATTGATTAGGATTTTGAATGCCAGGCTCAAACCTCAATGGTGAATAATGAGACTTATATCAAGAGTGTCTTTAAGCAAATCTTGATGCTTACAAAGAAGGATTGCATTCAGGAAACGTTCATCCTTAAAGAAGGGTAATCATCTACCAAGATCTTGAAACTACTTATAGGATGTTTGAACAGATGGGGGGATTAACTCAAGTTCAATCATGCATGAAAAACTACACTAAATGTCTGAAATGAGAAGAGCTTCCCAAGTCAGTTGATGACTTGTATGCTCTCCTTAGACACAAGCTCTTAACTCAATGACATTCACCCTAAACTTAAGGTACCACTGGACATTGAGTTTATTGTGCATCCTAAAAAAAAGGAAAAATGATCAACTGAGTTTATTTAATACACAATTGAAATTCAAATGCTAATATTAATTTTCCTTGGCATATGATCATTATTTTCATAAAAGATGCCATGCTAGTAGTGAAGGCAATAGCTCCTTTGGAGGAATGGAAAGTTTACTCCAGTGCTATGGCCTTTGCTTGAATCATGATAGTGCAAGCAAAGCAGAAACCCATACTCTATTTTTGTTGGTCACAACCTTGTAAACCTTTCTCTTTTTCCCTCAGTCCTGTAAATATTCTGCTTTCTCTATCTTCCAATTTGTGCTCCCTTCCACTGCTGTAATGCCCTATTTATTGTCTCAGAACCACAACCCTTCTACCAAATCAGCCCAATTCTATTCTTCCTATCCTTTCCCCTTTACTTGTTTATTTCCCTTCAAGCTTTTCCTAATGCCCTCTTCTTGCAATGGAAAGCACAATGGAAGATATCCTGCAATGGAAAGCACAATGGAAGAAAACCAACTATAGTTTCCTAGTGTCATAATTATGTTCTATTTTCTTTTGCGATTAGACTTCACAAGGTCACAGCATCAGTTAATGTAAGCTTCTTTTATGTCAACTGAAGCTGTGACTGCTCACCAACAGAAACTACATCTCAGTAGACCTTGACCTTGGCCTTCTACAATTAGTCCAAGAACATGTCTAAAGGCTTGACTACAGTTTTGTGCTCCTCCCATAATATGGGAATAAACAGCTAACTAAGGTTAGGTCTGGTTCACAAGGTTATGAAGTCTACCACAGAAGGACCCTAACATGGCAGGCCAACTAATCTAATGGCATTTATAACAAAAGGTTATAAATACAACTTTAATAAGAGCATCACTGCTCCATTGGAGAGTATTGACTCCTGGTTAACCATCACAGCTTTAACTACTTTTAGCTCCATTAATATAGAGAAGAGTGTGCATGATCAAGCCTGTATGTTTTTCTCTAGCCAGAATAATTAATAAACTTGGTTGCAAAATGATGTGCAATTTTGTCTAAAGTTTGGGCAATAATTCCAAGTTTACTTGAGACATTACACATGCATATAAACTAGCCACAAAGATGGTTATGCATACTCTTTTGCAACACAAGACCAAACTTGCTCGGTTAATATTACACCCTATAATAGTTTTATTGTGTAACACCCTGTGAAAGTAGTATCATGGTTGATATACCAACTTATGCAACTACTATGGTCAAACCCTCAAAGTACTATGAAAGTCAATAACTCTCAAATAATACTGACACGGAGGTCATGTATGAAATATGCTGCCTATTTACTGACAATTCATTCTTTCATCATAACATGTTGAGCCAATAAAAATAAAAAAAGAAACAAAGAGACTGTATAGCATTAGATGCAGCACCAAGATGAAATTATGTAAGATGTTAAAACTTAATTGAAAAAAAGGAAGAGTTCTGGATTTCAAAATTGCATACTTAAATATTCATGTACTGTATTAGAATGATATAAGTGCTTCCTAATGTCATCTGCGCATGTGAACCCAAAAAAGTGTCTCCATCTAGCATTACTGTGTATATAGCTTCATAAGGTTTGAGAAACATAAGCATTACAGAACATATGCGTGTGAAGGTCCAGATTGAGCACACGATAGCATTAGATGGTGATGTCTAAAGCTCACATTGTTAGTCCGCAAAGAAGCTTCTACATTGCAGTTCCAAGGCACTAATCGAAGTAGTAATGCTTGTCCACAGTAACTGATACATCCCATGTGCAACTCATCCCCTCGGGGAACTCCACCAGATCACCAGCCTGGATCTCTACAAACTCATCACCATGCCCTTCTGGAAAAACCTTCACCTTGCCCTGCAGCAGATAGCATGTCTCCTTTGCAACGTACTTCCATGGGAATTTGCTTGGAGAACACCCCCACCTATAAGCACAACAAAAAAGCCTCACATCTTTAATCACACAACGGAACATATATGTTAACAGAAATCATCCAGAATTAAAATATTTGCATATCTATATATGTTAATGTCATAGGAAGCTGAAAAAAGACAACAGTCTCGCTAAGGCTCCCTAAGTAAATAAAGTAGTCTTGATCCAGAACACAAGTTAATAATATGGTCCATTATAATTATATCTAACAACAGTAAAATCTTCATTTATGGGCATCTGCATCGTTTAATATCATAGACATAATGGCATACCAGAACACCATACTCTCACAGCTCTATGGTGCACAATTACATGTTCTCACAATCATAAGATCAGGAATTTGAGGAAGCAATGGAACAATATTTACGAGGAAATGTGAAAGATGAATGACATGTCCACCAATCCTTTCATGTCTATTTGCTCTGTGATGCATGATGCTAGGGTTAGGAATCTTGTGAAGTAACGCAAGAAACTTATGTGATTTGATGGATTCAAACAGCACTAGTATATAACATCAGGAATACCAAGCATATACACAATTCTAGAGAACCTAAGTGACAGATGCAGAATCGTACACTACGCTGTTGTCAGACGAAAATAAAACTAGTGAGATTTGGGAACAATCATAAGCTTTAGAGAAAATGTCTCCATTTAATGGCTACATACAGTGAATCACTCGTACCAAAAAAGACAAATAAATCGACAGATTAACAAAACAAGAAGTTATCTGTTGGACTTATCTGAGTTGGAGGAACCACAGATTTTATACAAACAAGACATCAAGCATCAAAATAGATGTTGTTGAGATGAAGTTTGAACATTTCGGAGAAAAGCTCTTGGTGATCAACAATCAAGCATTCTTTGGCGTTGATGACAGCAGCATTAACATGATCATGATCTAAGAGAGCCTATAGCTTATTCTCCAGTTACACGATGTCATGTCTGGAATCTCTACTTCTGCCGTAAGCAATAATTACAAGCGGCACTCTTTACTATTAGCTCTTCCTCTTATCTTTCCAAATGAGTACTTTCATTATCCGTCCCAATTACCCCACAATTTATACACCTCTGCTAATCAACGTAACATTTCAGGGTGCTGGATGACATATCACAATCAAATCCCCTCAAGCAGAATGCCCAGGATCCCGAAATGCAACATCAATTTAACAAATTGAAGATGCTCCGCCCTAAAATTTCCACTCAAGCGCAGAAATCTCCACGAGAACAACTAACACGACCGCATAAACGAGCCCAACTTGCAGCAAAACGAGAAGGCAACCATAAAAAAAGCATACTTGGGCCACTGGCGGACGCCGAGTTCGGCGAGCCTGGACTCGGGCGGATTCCGCTCGACCTTGATCCCCAGCTTCTCCGTCACCATCGTCTCCGCCCTGATCCGAAACCGGAGCAACCTTGGATCCCTACACTTCTCCTGCGCCCGTGTCGCTCGAGCTGGGAAGAGAACGCCAGAGAACGGTGTACGAGCCATCAGGGTTGGGCCGGCCATGGTTTTCTACGAGCAGCAGAAGCTTCCGGAAGCAGAAACCAAGTCCAGTATAATTGTTTTCCTGCCCTTTTTATGCTCCTATTCAATTACTCTTCAATTTATCTAATAATATATGTTAATTTTCTCGTCCGTTCGTTTCTTATCCAATGCTCTGGATTTAAAGGATAACGTGATCTGTGGCTGCACCCCGAAACCCAACCAATCAATTATACCAGAAAAATAATTATTCACAATAATTATTATAAATTTATCACATCGAAATTGAAAATCTCATCCGATAAATTTTTATACCTAACAATATTCCCTTACTATCAATGGATTATCATTGGATGTATTTCAATTAGAGTTATATTATATTATATTATATTATTTATATATATATATATATATATAATTTAAAAATAAAATAAATATTATTTTATTTTACCCCCACCTTTATTTTTAAGTTATATTTTGCTAACCAAAATTAAAGTTCAAAATCTCATATAATAAATTCTTTAAGGTTATCAACTTACTTAACTGTTAAAAATGATTTTAATTAATTCATCCTATAGTAATATAATCAATAAGTAAATTACATTAAAGTCCAATTTCATCATGTAATTAATCTATCATCTAAATATAAAGATAATGCGCGATCACCTTCCAACTGTGATCGTTTTCCTACTCACTTTTCCTATTCTTCTTTTCGACCTTGACATGATTGACTTTTTCCAAACTCGTATCACTCTCTGGCTTCGAATGGAAGCCAACTTACCAGAGGAGACTTGCAGAGCAAGTGATGGTAATCTATCTATACTTTACTCCATTATTGATGCAACATCATGCTATTCATATGCGTCGTCAGCTTATACGCTTCTTGCAAGTCTCTATACATGCTCAGGAGATCAACTGCATCAGCATAAATCACTTCCATGAGATAGTTGCTGATCGATATCTTGTGTGAAGATAACTTGTTTATTTAGGAGTGCCTTTCCAAGAAGTACATCGTTCATCTACGTGACTTTACTGTCACTTGCTCTTAGAAATCACCACCATAACGAAGCACACGGAGTGCATGCAAAGGAGGCCGCAAGTATCATCGGTACAGGAATAACTGATACG
>NC_088339.1:23705000-23720000 GCF_036884655.1 Musa acuminata AAA Group | reverse complement strand
AATTGGTGTTTCGGGGTGTTCTATTGGTTGAGGAATTGGATCCGTCCTTCTAGGCTACCTAACCCATATGCCATTGCTAAAAGTGCACCTAAGTCTTTTCAGTAGGTTTTTATTTATTATGTTATATCGATCATTTTGAATAGATTCTTCATCGGGTGGAATGCAAATGTTATAGGCATGAAGAAATCTAGTGATTAACCTCCCATATGGCAATATAGTATCTTTAGCCATAATATCCTGCATGTGTTGGCGAATTAAGTACCCAAAACAATTATGCTGACCGGTCATAATCCAATACATGGTTCCTATCTCTATTTGACTTATTTCGTCAAGATGAAATTGTTTGGGGAATATGATGCTTGTGATAATGTGATGAAGAATTTTAGAGTTGAAAGGCAGTAGGTGTTCACAGCTCTTGGGTAGGAAGTCAAGGTTTGGATTTGCAAAAATTGTTTCTACGACTTCGGTATAGGTTGCTCCTATTGTGTTGACGTCCCATTTACCTTTAAAATAGCATCCCCTATCTTTTTCAGTTATGCCAATTAGCTCACAAATAGTGCTGTCAAATATTCTAATTGGTGTTCCTAGAAGGTAAGTGCTTAGGCTATCGTTGTCCTCATATAGGTTGGCATAGAACAATCTAACTAATCGCGGATAGATTGGTTCATCTATTTGTAGTAGAGGTAGAGCTTCTAGGAGTGCAAACCACCTAATGGGTTCTAAGTCCTCTAGTTCATTCAGATCAACGTATTTTCCCTTATGGATACATCGTGTTTCAAATTTTGGAAAGCTAAGGGCTACCTCTTTTGATCTAAAAAGTGTTGGGAATTCATTGGGGGCGACATCATATGCGCAGCGGAAGAACAAGAAAACAAAAATCCCCGATTCCCAAAAAGATGTTCGTCGTCGTGCGAAGATTGGTGCGCAAAAAATCCGCAAAACACAAAACTGCGTATAGAGATTGTGTTACCTAGGGAGATCGTATATCCCTGTTTCCTTGCAGATCCTTAGGAGAGGGTGAAGGAGGTCAAGCGTCCTCCTCTCTAGCGGTGATCCACACAGTAGGCTTGCGACGACGCTCCTCAAAACTCCAAGCCTACTCTGAGGTGGAGAGGGAGAGGAGAATAGGAAAGGCAAGCAAAGACTCTAGCCTATGAGGCTGTGAATCCCTCCTATTTATAGAGATCCCGTGTCAAACCCTAATGGGTCCTTCCTTAGTGGGTATTGGATCTGCATCCAATAAGACAAGGGCTCCGTCGAATATCTCATATCCGAACCTCTACTCATCGCAATGCCTACCATATGTGTGTGACCCTCTAGGCCCAATATCGACCTGGCCGTGAGTCATACCTATCAGAACTCCTTCTAACTCAGTGAATTATTATCTCTGTAATAATTCACTCGACTCATCGACTACGGACGTACTAGGCCACTACGCCGTAGTCCCCAGACGATACTGGGGAATCCAATCCATTGGACCTGTCTGTCCTCAGTTACCATGTACCTATAGTCCCTCATCCATCTAATATCCCAGAGACTGTATATCGAGCATGGTGCTGTCAGACCCATACGGTTTCTACTCGAGTCTTGCTCTAATCGGATTCTCCCGAAGAACTCTTTCTCTCTCAACCCGAATGACCCTGGCCAGGGATTTGTCTGAGCAAGAACACATAGGATATTTCTCTCATGACGCCGAGAGTGGATGATCCTCTATTGACACTCAATAGCCTTCGTAAGGTCGACTACCACTCCCAATGACCAGCTGTACTAGATCTAGGGACAGCCAAACCTATAAGTCTGGTATCAAAGAGTGGAGCACTCATACAGGACATCCTTGGTGTCTCAAGTCTAAGGACCAGATACACCACTAGGACTACGGAATCACTGTCTGACAATAAGACATCATCAACCATCCAGCATTCCGTAAGCGGATCAATCAGTGAACTCATTCTCCAATGAGCACATGTACTGTATCCCTAGTGTCCCTACACGAGCAGCTATGAGACCAGCTGCATCCATCATATGGACGGGTATACAGCACACCAGTCTATCCGGTTATCACGATGTCCCTCTCGAGTAACCTATGACCGGGATTATTTAGGATATGTGTTTAAAGGTGAATCGATCTCATTATCGTGATCTCATCACGATCCGATTCCCATTGCACAAATCCAAGGACATCACAATATATATATGCATTTATGCAATAGTTATAAAGTGATATATGCTAAAATATAATAAGCAAAAAGATTCTGTATCAAGTCACACGTGCCATCACTCACGTGATTGACTTGCTGGGCACTTATGACTAGCAGTCTCCTACTTGACCTAAAGCCAATCACCTATGTGTCTGATCCCCATCAGACTCCTGTGACGCTCATAGACAATCTGAGACAACGGCTTTGTCAGTGGATCTGCAATGTTATCTTCGGATGGAACTCTTTCCACTACTACATCTCCTCGGGTTACGATCTCTCTTATAAGCTGGAACCTCCTCAGAACATTTCTGATGAGACCCGGGTTCCCTTATTTGAGTAATCACCCCATAGTTGTCGCAATATAAGGAAGTCGACTTGTCGCTATCTGTATCGACTCCCAAATCTGTGATGAACTTCTTCACCCAGACTCCCTCCTTTGCTGCATCTAATGCGGCAATGTACTCCGCCTCTATGGTCGAGTCAGCAGTAGTATCTTGCTTGGAACTCTTCCAGCACACTGCTCCTCCATTCAAGGTGTACACATATCCTGAATTCGACTTGCTATCATCGACATCAGACTGAAAACTTGATTCAGTGTAGCCTTCAACCTTAAGGCTATTACCTCCATATACTAGTAAAAGATCCTTAGTCCTTCTCAAGTACTTAAGGATACACTTTACTGCTTTCCAGTGCTCCAAGCCTGGATCCGTCTGATACCTGCTCGTGACACTCAGAGCATGCGCTATATCAGGCCTAGTACATAGCATGGCATACATGATAGACCCTATTACTGAGGCATAAGGTATCATATTCATGTTTGCCCTTTGGAATTTTCCATGCCAAACCTTTTGACAATGGTTTCTATGTACCTGGACTGGGACAAGCCAAGCATCCTCTTGGATCTATCTCTATAGATTCTAATCCCCAAGATATAGGATGCTTCCCCTAAGTCCTTCATGGAGAAGTGTCTAGATAACCAAGCCTTTACTGTGGATAGCATTCCTACATCATTCCCAATGATGAGGATGTCATCCACATATAACACCAAAAAGGTGATAGCGCTCCCACTTACCTTCCTGTATACACAAGGCTCATCTTCGTTCTTAACGAAGTCATAAGATCTGATTGCCTCATCAAATCTTATGTTCCAACTTCGGGAAGCTTGTTTTAGTCCATAAATGTATCTAAGCAACCTACACACCTTATCTGGGCAGTTCTTGGACACGAATCCCTCAGGTTGCATCATATACACCTCCTCCTCGAGGTTCCCGTTGAGGAATGCGGTTTTCACATCCATCTGCCAGATCTCATAATCATAGTGTGCTGCAATAGCCAATAGAATTCTGATGGATTTTAGCATTGCTACGGGTGAGAAAGTTTCGTCGTAGTCAACACCTTGCCTTTGACGATACCCCTTAGCCACTAGCCTTGCTTTATAGGTCTCTACCTTTCCATCTACTCCGATCTTTTTCTTAAAGATCCATTTGCAACCGATGGGTACAATACCTTCGGGCGCATCAACTAGGTTCCAAACCTTATTGGAGTACATAGAATCCATCTCAGAATTCATGGCTTCTTGCCACTTCCCGGAGTCTATACTCATAATAGCCTCCTCGTAGGTCTGAGGATTAATATCCTCAGTATCCTCTCCTCTAATATGTCCCACATATCTCTCAGGAGGATGAGATACTCTATCAGACCTGCGTAAAGTTGAAACTTGTGTATTAGGTACCTGAACAGACTCGGGCTGTAGAGTGGTGCTTGAGCTTGGTTCTCTAACTTCGCTCAACTCTATCATTCTCCCACTGTCTCTGCCAAGAATATGTTCCTTCTCAAGGAACACTGCTCTCTTAGCTACAAAGACCTTTTTGTCCTCGAGATGATAGAAATAATACCCACAAGTTTCCTTGGGGTATCCCACAAATATGCATCGCTCTGTCCTTGATTCTAACTTATCGGGGTTGTGTCTTTTAACGTGGGCTGGGCAGCCTCAAATCTTAACAACCTTAAGATCAGGCTTCTTCCCTTTCCATATCTCATATGGTGTAGACACTACCGACTTAGTTGGAACTCTGTTCAGAAGGTAAGCTGCGGTTTCTAGGGCATATCCCTAGAATAAGATAGGTAGGTCAGCGAAACTCATCATGGACCGTACCATATCTAATAGCGTATGATTCCTCCTTCCAAAGACACCATTGAGTTGAGTTGTATAAGGAGGTGTCCATTGGGATAATATCCCATGGTCCTTGAGGAACTGAGTAAACTCTGTACTTAAGTACTCACATCCTCGATCTGATCGAAGAGTTTTGATACTCTTTCCAGTCTGGTTCTCCACCTCATTCTTATACTTTCTGAATTTTTCAAAGGCCTCGGACTTGTACTTCATTAAGTACACATATCCATACCTTGAGAAATCATCAGTAAATGTAATGAAGTAGGAGTAACCTCCAATGGCATGAGTTGACATGGGTCCACATACATCACTATGTATGAGTTCCAACAACTCAGTGGCTCTCTCTCCAGTTCCACTAAATGGAGATTTGGTCAGTTTTCCACGAATGCAAGGCTCACAAGTTGCATATGACACATAGTCGAATGGATCTAGATATCCATCATTTAGCAACTTTTGAATCATTCTTTCATGGATGTGACCTAGCCTATAATGCCACAGGTATGCACTGTTCAACTCATCTCGTTTCCTTTTGGACACATTTACATTCATGATATGTGGAGTGGTGTCTAACATAAATAAACCATTATGCAATGTTCCTTTTGTGATGATCTTATCATCTAATAATATCGAACAACCATTGTTCTCAAAAACAAATTTATATCCACTAACTGTTAAACATGAAATGGAGATAATGTTTTTGATAATAGAAGGAACAAAATAACATGCATCTAATGCAATAAAAGCTCCACTAAGCAGATGTAGGGCGACCTCGCCAACATCTAATACAGCAACTTTTGCTCCATTACCCATCTTGAGGTCCATCTCGCCTCTCTCTAGTCTCCTAGGCCTTGCCAAAACCTGCAACGAATTGCATATATGATAAGCACTACCGGTATCCAATACCTATGTGTTATCATAAGAGTCTGACAAATAGAGACTGATCATGAATGTACCTGAAGCTTCATCAAGCTTTTGTTTCGCCCTTTCTGCAAGGTACTCTTTGTAGTTTCTCTTCCAGTGCCCATCTTTACCACAGTGGAAGCACTGGCCTTTGTCCTTTGTTGGGTCTTTCTTAGCAACCTTTGCTTTACCTTGTTTGCCCTTGCCCTTTCCCTTCTTAAGGGACCTGTCTGCTTTCCTTTTCTTTCTGGTCTCACCAGTGTAGAGAACTGGCTTCTCTTTCTTAATAGTACTCTCTACCTCCCTCAACATATTGAGGAGCTCTGGGAGAGTCACCTCAAGCTTGTTCATATTAAAATTCATTATGAACTGTGAAAAGGAATCTGGTAGAGACTGAAGCACAATGTCCACACACAAGTTATCCTCTAGGACCATTCCTAGACCTGTGAGTTTCTCTATCCACTCAATCATCTTTAGGACATGGTTCTGAACCGGTGTCCCCTCAGTCATCCTAGCGCGGAAAATGCTCTTGGATATCTCATATCGTTGAGTCCTTCCCTATTCCTCAAACAATTTACGGACATGTAGGAGAATGGATCTGGCATCCATCTTTTCATGTTGTCTCTATAACTCTGGAGTCATAGAGCCTAACATATAGCACTGAGCAAGAGTGGAGTCATTAATGTACTTCACGTAGCGAGCGATCTCATCCTCGCTTGCCCCTTCTTCGGGCGTAGGCATCACTGTATCAAGGACGTACACGATTTTCTCCGCTATGAGAACAATTCTCAAGTTACGGAGCCAATCCGTATAATTTGGACCAGTGAGGCGGTTGACATCAAGTATGCCACGTAAGGGATTTAAAAGCGACATTTTCTGAAAATAAAGATGTAGCAGAAATGAATAACATACAGATTTTGCAAGAAATAAACTATCAAGATATGAACTTCTATCTTAATATGCTCCCACTATTTTACTATCGAGTCACGCGACACCCTCAGCACGTAAAACGGAAGTCTCCGGCAGACTTCTAGTGGGGATCAGGATCCAATCAGCGTCTTAGTGTAACCTCGAGGGACTCGACCAATCACACTAAGCCTAAAAGGTAGGCAACTCTTGCCGATCACAACTCCTTGTGATTCCCGTCCTGTTCGGCCTCCGAATCACCATGGCCTCGAGGGACTCGACCAACCATGATGCTCGGTTAAGTCAACACCTTCATTACAAGATGAGTCTGATTTGATGATATACCCTCGAGGGACTCGACCAAGCATATCATGCCCTCAGGTCACCGGTGACATCTCTATGTCGTAAGCAAGATAGCGAATCGCGATATAGGTGAGTCTCGAGGGACTCGACCAACTCAACCTACACCGGGAATCGGTTCCTACTCATAACGATGGAAGGGCACGTGGGTCAATCTAATTGCCTCACGTTTACCGACTTAATATTATCGATAGATGTTTCTATAATTTGGTCTCCTAATATGACATGTCACATATATACATATTTAATATATATCTACATCGCATGCAAATATATATACATATCTAGTATGTGTATAAGCAATCACATCAGATGATCATGGACCACAACCTAATATGATTAGGCCCGAGCCAGTAGGCCTAATCACTCACATCAAGATCTATGTGTGTAACGGTGCATCTCCATGCCCTGTGATCGTCCATCTCGTCCTCGTCGGTTCCGTCGACATCTTGATGCATCTCCATGCATCACGATCGTCCGTCTCGTGGGTCCCGCTATCGCATCCACGCTCCCGCTGCGCCTCCTCATGTGATTACAACTTAATCATAGGCACGTAGGCCCGACAATAAACGAGAAATATAATGGAGGTTCGCAGACCTCAATAATAATAATCACAAGTACACACATCACACGGTCCATGATCATCCGTCCACACATCATACATCACATGTATAAATAATCATCATCATGTAGGACTACTAGATAATAATAAAAATAATAATCAACTAAACCTTTTAATTAATTAATATTTTTCTAAAATCAGGGATATATAGGGAATTTCTCAATTCCTAAGGGTATTTTCGTAATTTGGACAAAAGACAGAAACTGAAATTTCTCAAATTTCGACGGGCACAATTGTCTTTTTCCCAGAAAACCCTAATTCCCTCTTTCTGCTGCTGCTGCCGCCGCCGCCACTTTGCTGGCGGTGGCCTGTGCGGCGGGGCGAGGGCGCTGCCCTCGCCTGCAGGCGGCACGCCCGCTGGCGGCGATGCCGCTGCGGGTGGGCGCCCCCTTCGGGCGCTGCTGCCTCCGCAGGCGGTGCTGTCCCGCCGGGCGGCCGCCCCTGTGGGGGGAGTTCCGCCCGCGGGAGCAGCGGCGGCAGGCGCCGCTGCCCTGCGGCGCCTCTGCCCGTGGGCTGCCAGCCCCGCCAGCAGCAAGCATGCTGCACGCAGACCGCCGACCGGCTACTGCAGGCACAGCGCTTGCGCATGCGCCAGCGCTGTGCTGCCTGGCTGCGGCTGCGGCTGCCGCTGCAGGTGGCCTCAGGCGCAGGCATGCAGATCGAGGGCAGCAACTGTTACTGCCCTTCCTCGCTTTTGCGTCAACGATTTTGACGTCAAAATTCTTCCTAAACACAATACACGCAGTTCAAAATCAATCATTCGAACGAACAACCTGGCTCTGATACCACTGTTGGGAATTCATTGGGGGCGACATCATATGCGCAGCGGAAGAACAAGAAAACAAAAATCCCCGATTCCCAAAAAGATGTTCGTCGTCGTGCGAAGATTGGTGCGCAAAAAATCCGTAAAACACAAAACTGCGTATAGAGATTGTGTTACCTAGGGAGATCGTATATCCTTGTTTCCTTGCAGATCCTTAGGAGAGGGTGAATGAGGTCAAGCGTCCTCCTCTCTAGCGGTGATCCACACAGCAGGGTTGCGACGACGCTCCTCAAAACTCCAGGCCTACTCTGAGGTGGAGAGGGAGAGGAGAATAGGAAAGGCAAGCAAAGACTCTAGCCTATGAGGCTGTGAATTCCTCCTATTTATAGAGATCCCGTGTCAAACCCTAATGGGTCCTTCCTTAGTGGGTATTGGATCTGCATCCAATAAGACAAGGACTCCGTCGGATATCTCATATCCGAACCTCTACTCATCGCAATGCCTACCATATGTGTGTGACCCTCTAGGCCCAATATCAAGCTGGCCGTGAGTTATACCTGTCAGAACTCCTTCTAACTCAGTGAATTATTATCTCTGTAATAATTCACTCGACTCATCGACTACAGACGTACTAGGCCACTACGCCATAGTCCCCAGACGATACAGGGGAATCCAATCCATTGGACCTGTCTGTCCTCAGTTACCATGTACCTATAGTCCCTCATCCATCTAATATCCCAGAGACCGTATATCAAGCATGGTGCTGTCAGACCCATACAGTTTCTACTCGAGTCTTGCTCTAATCGGATTCTCCCGGAGAACTCTTTCTCTCTCAACCCGAATGACCCTAGCTAGGGATTTGTCTGAGCAAGAACACATAGGATATTACTCTCATGACGCCGAGAGTGGATGATCCTCTATTGACACTCAATAGCCCTCGTAAGGTCGACTACCACTCCCAATGACCAGCTGTACTAGATCTAGGGACAGCCAAACCTATAAGTCTGGTATCAAAGAGTGGAGCACTCATACAGGACATCCTTGGTGTCTCAAGTCTAAGGACCAGATACACCACTAGGACTACGGAATCACTGTCTGACAATAAGGCATCATCAACCATCCAGCATTCCGTAAGCGGATCAATCAGTGAACTCATTCTCCAATGAGCACCTGTACTGTATCCCTAGTGTCCCTACACGAGCAGCTATGAGACCAGCTGCATCCATCATATGGACGGGTATACAGCACACCAGTCTATCCGGTTATCACGATGTCCCTCTCGAGTAACCTATGACCGGGATTATTTAGGATATGTGTTTAAAGGTGAATCGATCTCATTATCGTGATCTCATCACGATCCGATTCCCATTGCACAAATCCAAGGACATCACAATATATATATACATTTATGCAATAGTTATAAAGTGATATACGCCAAAATATAATAAGCAAAAAGATTCTGTATCAAGTCACACGTGCCATCACTCACGTGATTGGCTTGCTGGGCACCTATGACTAGCAAAAAGATTATGGTCAAATGAATCTCCTTCAATCCTTTTTCCTTTTGATCTCTTAGGAGCCATTATCTAAACAAGATGATGATGAAATTGTGAAAAATAAGCAAGGGAAAGAGGAAAGAAAAGAGGGAATGGGATACCAAAAAGAGGGATTTCAAGTGTTACCTTATGGAGATTATGTTGAGAGATGGAAGGCTTGGACCACCAAGAATCCTTCTCCAATGCTTATAAGAGTTAGAATGAGGTTTAGAATAAGGCCGGATCTGGCGGTGCCATCGTTGGCATCCCGCGGAGGAAAGAAAAAAAATTTTTCTTCCTCCCTTTTGTTTAGCTTCTTCCCTCAAGATCATAAGTTATACTTTAATGGATCATTTTGAATTGAAGAAGAAGAAAGAAATCAAATCCACAAAAGAAAGGAAAAGGACGAGTCATTTTTCGTGAAGCTCATTTTAGGGACAATTTAACATGCCTAATTCCCTTCTAATGAATTCAAATTGATCTTCGTTCAAAGCTTTTGTAAATATATCTGCTAATTGATGTTTTGTGTCAATGAATTCTAGAACAACATCATTGTTAAGGACATGATCGCGTATGAAATGATGCCTAACGTCGATGTGCTTAGTTCTAGAGTGCAGAATTGGATTTTTAGTAAGACATATGGCACTAGTATTATCATATTTTATAGGAATGTTTTTAAAGTGAATTCCATAGTCTTCTAATGTATTTTTCATCCAAATGACTTGTGCACAATATGCACTTGCAGCAATGTATTCGGCTTCCGCTGTAGATAGTGCAACTGAATTTTGTTTCTTGGAAGTCCAAGAAACAAGTGCATGTCCTAAAAATTGGCATGTTCCGGATGTGCTTTTTCTATCTATCCTGCATCCGCCAAAATCGGCATCTGCATAAGCTATTAGATCGAATTTTTCAGATTTTGGATACCACAATCCTAAATTTAGAGTTCCTTTAAGATACCTAAATATTCTTTTAACACTCTTCAGATGAGATAATTTAGGATTAGATTGAAACCTAGCGCAAAGTCCTACACTAAACATAATATATGGTCTAGTCGCAGTGAGGTAGAGTAGACTACCTATCATTCCCCTATATGTTTTTTGATCAAAATTTTCACTATTTTCATCCATATCTAACTTAGTCGCAGTACTCATAGGGGTGTTTATTGCTTTTGAATTATCCATGTTAAATCGTTTTAACAATTCTAATGTATATTTGGATTGGTTAAGAAATATACCATCACTAAGTTGTTTGATTTGTAATCCTAAAAAGAAAGTTAATTCACCCATTAAACTCATTTCAAATTCATGACTTATACATTTGGCAAATGATTCACATAGTGATTTATCCGAAGAGCCAAAAATAATATCGTCAACATAAATTTGCACAATAAGAAAATTATTTTTCAAATGTTTAATAAACAATGTAGTATCAACCTTGCCTTTGGTAAAATTATTTAAAATAAGAAAGGAACTAAGCCTTTCATACCAAGCTCTAGGAGCTTGTTTCAAGCCATAGAGAGCTTTAGTTAATTTGAATACATGATTAGGCAGAAGAGAATTTTCAAATCCGGGAGGTTGTTCGACGTATACTTCTTCGGAAATAAAACCATTCAAGAAAGCACTTTTGACATCCATTTGAAATAGTTTAAAATTATTACTACTAGCATAGGCAAGGAGCATCCTTATGGCTTCTAATAGAGCCACGGGAGCGAAGGTTTCTTCGTAATCGATACCTTCTTCTTGGTTGAAACCTTTGGCCACTAATCTAGCCTTGTTTCTAACCACGATACTATTTTCGTCTTGCTTGTTTCTAAAGACCCACTTAGTACCTATGACTAAGTGGTCACTTAGTCTAGGAACAAGCTTCCATACCTCATTCCTCTCAAATTGGTTCAATTCTTCTTGCATTGCAATGACCCAAAAATCATCTTTTAAGGCTTCGTCAATGCATTTAGGTTCAATTTGAGAAAGGAAAGCGCCGTTGGCACAAAAATTCTTGAAAGAAGAACGAGTTTGAACCCCTTTTGTTGTATCTCCTATAATTAGCTCCTTTGGATGAGCATCTACATACTTCCATTCTTTGGGTAAAGAAATTTTGGAAGTAGATGCATTCAAATGGCTATTTTGAGGAGGGGGTTCGTTTAAATTCAAATTATCAAAACCAAGATCATCATCAAAATCATTTTTCTTTAAATCAGAAATTTCATTAAAAACTACATGAATAGACTCTTCTATTACTAAGGTCCTTTTGTTAAAGACACGAAAGGCCTTAGAAACGGAGGAGTAACCAAGAAAAATGCCTTCATCGGATTTAGCATCAAATTTACCTAGGGCATCCTTTTCATTTAAAATGAAGCATTTACAACCAAAAACTTTAAAATAAGAAATATTTGGTTTTTTGTTGTTCCATAATTCATAGGGAGTTTTTAATAGAGATGGTCTTATTAGGACCCTATTCATGATGTAACAAGTCGTATTTACGGCTTCGGCCCAAAAATATTTGGGTAAACTATGTTCATTTAACATAGTTCTTGCCATTTCTTATAGGTTTCTATTTTTCCTTTCAACTACTCCATTTTGTTGAGGATTTCTTGGAGTTGAGAAGTTGTGATTGTACCCATTAACTTCGCAAAAATTTTGAAAGTCATGGTTTTGGAATTCACCACCATGATCACTCCGAATTGATGAAATCATGAAGCCTTTTTCGTTTTGAGTGAGTTTACAAAATTTAGAGAAACACTTGAAGTAATTACTTTTGTGAGCTAAGAAATAAGTTCAAGTGTATCTAGAGTAGTCATCCACAATCACAAAAGCATATTTGCTTCCACCTAGACTTGTTGTATCAATTGGTCCAAATAAGTCCAAATGGATCAATTGTAATGGTCTAGTGGTGCTAATTTGATTTTTTGGTTTGAAGCTTGTTTTTATTTGTTTGCCTAGTTGACATGCATCACATACCTTATCCTTAATAAACTTCATATTCGGAATCCCTCGTACTAATTCTTGAGATGAGATTTTAGATATTGTTTTCATGCTTGCATGACCTAATCTCCTATGCCAAAGCCAAGCATCATCATTTACGACGGAGAAACACATTTCATTACTTAGTTCATCAAGATTGATGGTATAGACATTATTTTGTTTTAACGCAATCATAGTCATGTTATGATTTGGTTTTTCAATAATGCACATATTTGATTCAAATCTAACGATATAACCTTTATCGCATAGTTGACTAATACTTAAGAGATTGTGTTTCAATCCATCAACTAGTAAAACATCATCAATGGAAAAACTAAATTTGTTACCAATAGTTCCCTTGCCAATGATTTTGCTTTTGTTGTTGTCTCCGAAGGTGACGTACCCTTCTTCTTTGCTAGTGAGCATAGAGAAATGAGATGGATCTCTAGTCATATGTCTTGAGCATCCACTATCGAGATACCATCTCTTGCTCCTAGCTTGTGGGTTTGTCTACAAAAGAGGATGATTTTTAGGTACCCATTTGATTTTGGGTGCCTCAAAAATTGACCCACTAACTTTGTTATTTATTATTGAATCCTTTATAGTTCCTTTAGGAACCCATATTAATTTTTGTGAGCTCATTTTCCTAAATGGACATTTGTAGGCAATATGTCCGGATTTGCAACAGAAGTTGCATTTCATATAAGAGGAAACATGTAATGTCGGTCCTTTTATGAAAGTGGTAGGATTTTGATGTAATCCTTTTACAAATCCAATTCCATTTCTATTTACGATGTGACCCTTGTGTGCAAGGATCATATCTAATCCTTTGCTATCAACCTTAAACTTGTTTAAGGTTTCTTTAAGAAGCAAATTTTCATTTTTTATTGCTTCTAAATGCTCACACTTAGAGCATGGAGGAGTTTGAAGATTATCAAACTTTTCTTGTAGCAAAGCATGCTCTTTCTTTAAGATACTTAACTTCTTGCTAACAGTTCTACATTCATCAAATAATTCATGAAAAGCGATAGAGAGTTCTTCAAAAGATAAATCTTCATTAAATAAATCACATACCTCTTCTCCTAAAGCCATTAGCGCGTAATGAGCAACTTGCTCGGTGTTGGACTCCTCTTCTTCGGATGCGCTTGAATCATCCCACGTTGTCTTGAGCGCCTTCTTCTTTGATGTCCTCTTTTTGGCTTGAGGACAATCGTTCTTGTAGTGTCCCGGTTTTTTGCATTCATAGCAAATCACTTGGTCCTTTTTTTGTTCAAATTTATTTTTTATATTATTTTTAAATTTGTTCTTTCTTAAATATTTTTTAAATTTTTGAGTCAAAAGTGTAATGTCATTGTCACTGTCCTCATCACTTGATGTTCCTTTCAAGTGGTCTTCTTGTGATTTGAGTGCCATATCCTTCCTGTTCTTTGGAAGGGGGTTCTCGAGCTCGTCATGAGCTTGACATGTCATTTCGTAGGTCATTAGAGACCCAATGAGTTCTTCAAGAGGGAATGCTTTAAGGTCTTTGACCTCTTGAATGGCCGTAACTTTTGGATCCCAACTTTTAGGGAGGGATCTTAAGATTTTAGTTACTAGTTCAAAGTTAGTAAAATCTTTACCAAGAGCTTTGAGTCCATTGATGACATCCGTAAACCGGGTGTACATGTCTCCGATGGACTCACTTGGTTTCATTCGGAAAAGTTCGTAAGAGTGCACAAGGATGTTGATTTTGGACTCTTTCACTCGGCTAGTGCCTTCATGAGTGACCTCAAGAGTTCTCCAAATATCAAAGGCCGAATCGCAAATTGAAACACGATTAAATTCATTTTTGTCTAGTGCACAAAACAAGGCATTCATAGCCTTTGCATTTAAAGCAAAAACCTTCTTCTCCGATTCATTCCATTCGCTCATCGGAAGAGAAGATTTTTGAAATCCGTTTTCAACAATAGACCAAAGCTCAAAGTCCATAGAAATGAGAAAGATCCTCATGCGAGTCTTCCAATATGTGTAATCCGACCCATTAAACAAAGGTGGTCGTGCAATAGAATGACCCTCTTGTATGCCGGAGTAAGCCATCTCTCTTGGGTATTAAACCAAATATGAGAGATAACCTCGCTTTGATACCACTTGTTAGGATCGGAGCGGCACTAAGAGGGGGGGTGAATTAGTGCAGCGGATTAAAACTTCGGTTTTAGAAAAATCTTTCGTACGATAAGAACGGAACTTGAAAAGCTTAACTTGAAAACGTATTCTTAGAGTTGCGCAGCAAAGGTAATAAGGAACTAATGCATGTAAGAAGGTTTGCAGTAATGTAAATAGCGATAATGAAATGCAAACCAGATATTACGCCTGATTTTAGAGTGGTTCGGTCAAATGACCTACATCCACTTGCGAGGCCCCTCTTCGATGAGGCTCCCATCTTCCACTAGCAAATCACTTGAAATGGAAGGGTAAGTACCCCTCTTACAACCTTTTACAAACAGTTCAACCTCTTACAAGATTTCAATAAGAAAGAAGGAGGAGAACTCTCTAGCAAATTGAAAACAAGACTTGCTAAGACTTTCTAAGACTTTTCTCTCAATC